>NW_025728400.1:600000-753853 GCF_021461385.2 Schistocerca piceifrons
TTCACTCCAGGTTTACTGTATCCCTTGGACCTTCTTATTGTCGATGAAACACTGAAATTGCATCGGTATTAAATAGATTAGGCAAATATGCCGACTGAAGTGCAAGAAGACTGACTCTTCTTACTGACTATGTTTTGAACCATTCCTGTGTCACTAGTTATAGATTCCGATGCTTCACTTCAGGTTTACTGTATCCCTTGGACCTTCTTATTGACGATGAAACACAGAAATTTGCATCGGAAATAAATACAAAAGGCACAATGCCGACTTAAGTACATGAAGACTGACTCTTCTTACTGACTATGTTTTGAACCATACCTGTGACACTAGTTATAGATCCGATGCTTCACTTCAGGTTTACTGTATCCCTTGGACGTTCTTATTGACGATTAAACACTGAAATTGCATCGGAATTAAATACAAAATTCACAATGCCGACTTAAGTACATGAAAACTGACTCTACTTACTGACTATGTTTTGAACCATTCCTGTGACACTAGTTATAGATTGCGATGCTTCACTTCAGGTTTACTGTATCCCTTGAACCTTCTTATTGTCGATGAAACACAGAAATTGCATCGGAATTAAATACAAAAGGCACAATGCCAACTTAGGTACATGAAGACTGACTCTGCTTACTGTCTATGTTTTGAACCATTCCTGTGACACTAGTTATAGATTCCCATGCTTCACTTCAGGGTTACTGTATCCCTCAGATCATCTTATTGACGATGAAGCACAGAAATTGCATCGGAATTAAAAACAAAAGGCACAATGCCAACTTAAATACAAGATGACTGACTCTTCTTACTGTCTATGCTTTGAACCATTCCTGTGACACTAGTTATAGATTTCTATGCTTCACGTCAAATTTACTGTATCCCTTGGACCTTCTTATTGACGATAAAACACAGACATTGCATCGGAATTAAATACAAAAGGCACAATGCCGACTTAAGGACAAGAAGACTGACTCTTCTTACTGACTATGTTTTGAACCATTCCAGTGACACTAGTTATAGATTCCGATGCTTCACTCCAGGTTTACTGTATCCCTTGGACCTTCATATTCACGATGAAACACTGAAGTTGCATCGGAATTAAATAGAAAAGGCACAATGCTACTTAAGTACAAGAAGACTGACTCTTCTTACTGACTATGTTTTCAACCATTCCTGTGACACTAGTTATAGATTCCGATGCTTCACTTCATGTTTACTGTCTCTCTTGGACCTTCTTATTGAAGATGCAACACTGAAGTTGCATCGGTATTAAATAGATTAGGCAAATATGCCGACTTAAGTACAAGAAGATTGACTCTTCTTACTGACTATGGTTTGAACCATTCCTGTGACACTAGTTATAGATTCCGATTCTTCACTTCAGGTTTACTGTATCCCTTGGACGTTCTTATTGACGATGAAACACAGAAATTGCATCGGATTTAAATACAAAAGGTACAATGCCGACTTAAGTACATGAAGACTGACTCTTCTTACTGACTATGTTTTGAACCATTCCTGTGACACTAGTTATAGATCCGATGCTTCACTTCGGGTTTACTGTATCCCCCTGACCTTCTTATTGACGATAAATGACAGAAATTGCATCGGAATTTAATATAAAAGGCACAATGCCAACTCAAGTACAAGAAGACTGACACTTCTTACTGTCTATGCTTTGAACCATACCTGTGACACTAGTTATAGATTCCGATGCTTCCTTTCAGGTTTCCTGTATCCCTCTGACCTTCTTATTGACGATGAAACACAGAAATTGCATCGGAATTAAATACAGAGGCACAATGCCGACTTAAGTACAAGAAGACTGACTCTTCTTACTGACTATGTTTTGAACCATTCTGTGACACTAGTTATAGATTCCGATGCTTAACTTCAGGGTTACTGTATCCCTCAGATCATCTTATTGACGATGAAGCACAGAAATTGCATCGGAATTAAATACAAAAGGCACAATGCCAACTTAAATACAAGATGACTGACTCTTCTTACTGTCTATGCTTTGAACCATTATTGTGACACTAGTTATAGATTTCTATGCTTCACGTCAAATTTACTGTATCCCTTGGACCTTCTTATTGACGATAAAACACAGACATTGCATCGGAATTAAATACAAAAGGCACAATGCCGACTTAAGGACAAGAAGACTGACTCTTCTTACTGACTATGTTTTGAACCATTCCAGTGACACTAGTTATAGATTCCGATGATTCACTTCAGGTTTTATGTATCCATTGGACCTTCTTATTGACGATGAAACACAGAAATTGCATAGAAATTAAATATAAAAGGCACAATGCCGACATAAGTACAAGAAGACTGTATCTTCTTACTGTCTATGTATTGAACCATTCCTGTGACACTAGTTATAGATTTCGATGCTTCACTTCAGGTTTACTGTATACATCTGACCTCCTTATTGACGATGAAACACAGATATTGCACCGGACTTAAACCCAAAAGGCACAATCCCGACTTAAGTATATGAAGACTGACTCTTCTTACTGACTATGTTTTGAACCATTCCTGTGACACTAGTTATAGATGCTTCACTTCAGGTTTACTGTATCCCTTGGACCTTCTTATTGACGATTAAACACTGATATTGCATCGGAATTAAATAGAAAAGGCACAATGCCGACTTAAGTACATGAAGACCGACTCTTCTTACTGACTATGTTTTGAACCATTCCTGTGACACTTGTTATAGATTCCGATGCTTCACTTCAGATTTACTGTTTCCCTTGGACCTTCTTATTGACGATGAAACACAGAAATTGCACCGGAATTAAATCCAAAAGGCACAAAGAAGACTTAATTACAAGAGGACTGCCTCTTCTTACTGTCTATGCTTTGAACCATTCCATTGACACTATTTATAGATTCCGATGCTTCACTTCAGGTTTACTGTATGCCTTGGACCTTCTTATTGACGATGAAACACAGAAATAGCATCGGAATTAAATACAAAAGGCACAATGCCGACTTAAGGACATGAAGACTGACTCTTCTTACTGACTATGTTTTGAACCATTCCTGTGACACTAGTTATAGATTCCGATGCTTCACTTTAGGTTTACTGTATCCCTCTGACCTTCTTATTGACGATGAAACACAGAAATTGCACCGGAATGAAATACAAAAAGCACAATGCCGACTTAAGTACAAGAAGAATGACTCGTCTTACTGACTATGATTTGAACCATTCCTGTGACACAAGTTATAGATTCCGATGCTTCACTTCAGGTTTCCTGTATCCCTCTGACCATCTTATTGACGATGAAACACAGAAATTGTCCGGACTTAAACCCAAAAGCCAGAATCGCGACTTAAGTACAAGAAGACTGACTCTTCTTACTGTCTTTGCTTTGAGCAATTCCATTGACACTAGTTATTGATTCCGTGCTTCACTCCAGGTTTACTGTATCCCTTGGACCTTCTTATTGTCGATGAAACACTGAAATTGCATCGGTATTAAATAGATTAGGCAAATATGCCGACTGAAGTGCAAGAAGACTGACTCTTCTTACTGACTATGTTTTGAACCATTCCTGTGTCACTAGTTATAGATTCCGATGCTTCACTTCAGGTTTACTGTATCCCTTGGACCTTCTTATTGACGATGAAACACAGAAATTGGCATCGGAATTAAATACAAAAGGCACAATGCCGACTTAAGTACATGAAGACTGACTCTTCTTACTGACTATGTTTTGAACAATACCTGTGACACTAGTTATAGATCCGATGCTTCACTTCAGGTTTACTGTATCCCTTGGACGTTCTTATTGACGATTAAACACTGAAATTGCATCGGAATTAAATACAAAAGGCACAATGCCGACTTAAGTACATGAAAACTGACTCTACCTACTGACTATGTTTTGAACCATTCCTGTGACACTAGTTATAGATTGCGATGCTTCACTTCATGTTTACTGTATCCCTTGAACCTTCTTATTGACGATGAAACACAGAAATTGCATCGGAATTAAATACAAAAGGCACAATGCCAACTTAGGTACATGAAGACTGACTCTGCTTACTGTCTATGTTTTGAACCATTCCTGTGTAACTAGTTATAGATTCCCATGCTTCACTCCAGGTTTACTGTATCCCTTGAACCTTCTTATTGATGATGAAACACAGAAATTGCATAAGCAATAAATACAAAAAGCCGAATGTTGACTTAAGGACAAGAAGACTGACTCTTCTTACTGACTATGTTTTGAACCATTCCTGTGACACTAGTTTTAGGTTCCGATGCTTCACCTCAGGTTTACTGTATCCATCTGACCTTCGTATTGTCGATGAAACACAGACATTGCACCGGAATAAAATACAAAAGGCACAATGATGACTTAAGTACATGAAGACCGACTCTTTTTACTGACTATGTTTGAACCATTCCTGTGACACTAGTTATAGATTCCGATGCTTCAGTTCAGGTTTACTGTATCCCTCTGACCTTCCTATTGACGATGAAACACAGAAATTGTACCGGAATTAAATACAAAATGCACAATGCCGACTTAAGTACAAGAAGTCTGACAAGTGTTACTGTCTATGTTTTGAACCATTCCACTGACACTAGTTATAGATTCCGATGCTTCACTTCAGGTTTACTGTATCCCTTGGACCTCCATATTGACGATGAAACACAGAAATTGCATCGTAATTAAATACAAAAAGCACAATGCCGAGTTAAGTACATGAAGACTGACTCTTCTTACTGACTATGTTTTGAACCATTCCTGTGTCACTAGTTATAGTTTCCGATGCCTCAGTTCAGGTTTACTGTATCCCTTAAACCTTCTTATTGACGATGAAACACAGAAATTGCATCGGAATTAAATTCAAAAGGCACAATGCCGACTTAAGTACATGAAGACTGACTCTTCTTACTGACTATGTTTTGAACCATTCCTGTGACACTAGTTATAGATCCGATGCTTCACTTCGGGTTTACTGTATCCCCCTGACCTTCTTATTGACGATGAATGACAGAAATTGCATCGGAATTTAATATTAAAGGCACAATGCCAACTCAAGTACAAGAAGACTGACACTTCTTACTGTCTATGCTTTGAACCATACCTGTGACACTAGTTATAGATTCCGATGCTTCCTTTCAGGTTTCCTGTATCCCTCTGACCTTCTTATTGACGATGAAACACAGAAATTGCATCGGAATTAAATACAAAGGCACAATGCCGACTTAAGTACAAGAAGACTGACTCTTCTTACTGACTATGTTTTGAACCATTCTGTGACACTAGTTATAGATTCCGATGCTTCACTTCAGGGTTACTGTATCCCTCAGATCATCTTATTGACGATGAAGCACAGAAATTGCATCGGAATTAAATACAAAAGGCACAATGCCAACTTAAATACAAGATGACTGACTCTTCTTACTGTCTATGCTTTGAACCATTCCTGTGACACTAGTTATAGATTTCTATGCTTCACGTCAAATTTACTGTATCCCTTGGACCTTCTTATTGACGATAAAACACAGACATTGCATCGGAATTAAATACAAAAGGCACAATGCCGACATAAGTACAAGAAGACTGTATCTTCTTACTGTCTATGTATTGAACCATTCCTGTGACACTAGTTATAGATTTCGATGCTTCACTTCAGGTTTACTGTATACATCTGACCTCCTTATTGACAATGAAACACAGATATTGCACCGGACTTAAACCCAAAAGGCACAATCCCGTCTTAAGTATATGAAGACTGACTCTTCTTACTGACTATGTTTTGAACCATTCCTGTGACACTAGTTATAGATGCTTCACTTCAGGTTTACTGTATCCCTTGGACCTTCTTATTGACGATTAAACACTGAAATTGCATCGGAATTAAATAGAAAAGGCACAATGCCGACTTAAGTACATGAAGACCGACTCTTCTTACTGACTATGTTTTGAACCATTCCTGTGACACTTGTTATAGATTCCGATGCTTCACTTCAGATTTACTGTTTCCCTTGGACCTTCTTATTGACGATGAAACACAGAAATTGCACCGGAATTAAATCCAAAAGGCACAAAGAAGACTTAATTACAAGAGGACTGCCTCTTCTTACTGTCTATGTTTGAACCATTCCATTGACACTATTTATAGATTCCGATGCTTCACTTCAGGTTTACTGTATCCCTTGGACATTCTTATTGACGATGAAACACAGAAATAGCATCAGAATTAAATACAAAAGGCACAATGCCGACTTAAGGACACGAAGACTGACTCTTCTTACTGACTATGTTTTGAACCATTCCTGTGACACTAGTTATAGATTCCGATGCTTCACTTTAGGTTTACTGTATCCCTCTGACCTTCTTATTGACGATGAAACACAGAAATTGCACCGGAATGAAATACAAAAAGCACAATGCCGACTTAAGTACAAGAAGACTGACTCGTCTTACTGACTATGATTTGAACCATTCCTGTGACACAAGTTATAGATTCCGATGCTTCACTTCAGGTTTCCTGTATCACTCTGACCATCTTATTGACGATGAAACACAGAAATTGTCCGGACTTAAACCCAAAAGGCACAATCCCGACTTAAGTACAAGAAGACTGACTCTTCTTACTGTCTTTGCTTTGAGCAATTCCATTGACACTAGTTATTGATTCCGAGCTTCACTCCAGGTTTACTGTATCCCTTGGACCTTCTTATTGTCGATGAAACACTGAAATTGCATCGGTATTAAATAGATTAGCAAATATGCCGACTGAAGTACAAGAAGACTGACTCGTCTTACTGACTATGATTTGAACCTTTCCTGTGACACTAGTTATAGATTCCGATGCTTCACTTCAGGTTTACTGTATCCCTTGGACCTTCTTATTGACGATGAAACACAGAAATTGCATCGGAATTAAATACAAAAGGCACAATGCCGACTTAAGTACATGAAGACTGACTCTTCTTACTGACTACGTTTTGAACCATACCTGTGACACTAGTTATAGATCCGATGCTTCACTTCAGGTTTACTGTATCCCTTAGACGTTCTTATTGACGATTAAACACTGAAATTGCATCGGAATTAAATACAAAAGGCACAATGCCGACTTAAGTACATGAAAACTGACTCTACTTACTGACTATGTTTTGAACCATTCCTGTGACACTAGTTATAGATTGCGATGCTTCACTTCAGGTTTACTGTATCCCTTGAACCTTCTTATTGACGATGAAACACAGAAATTGCATCGGAATTAAATACAAAAGGCACAATGCCAACTTAGGTACATGAAGACTGACTCTGCTTACTGTCTATGTTTTGAACCATTCCTGTGACACTAGTTATAGATTCCCATGCTTCACTTCAGGGTTACTGTATCCCTCAGATCATCTTATTGACGATGAAGCACAGAAATTGCATCGGAATTAAAAACAAAAGGCACAATGCCAACTTAAATACAAGATGACTGACTCTTCTTACTGTCTATGCTTTGAACCATTCCTGTGACACTAGTTATAGATTTCTATGCTTCACGTCAAATTTACTGTATCCCTTGGACCTTCTTATTGACGATAAAACACAGACATTGCATCGGAATTAAATACAAAAGGCACAATGCCGACTTAAGGACAAGAAGACTGACTCTTCTTACTGACTATGTTTTGAACCATTCCAGTGACACTAGTTATAGATTCCGATGCTTCACTCCAGGTTTGCTGTATCCCTTGGACCTTCATATTCACGATGAAACACTGAAGTTGCATCGGAATTAAATAGAAAAGGCATAATGCTACTTAAGTACAAGAAGACTGACTCTTCTTACTGACTATGTTTTCAACCATTCCTGTGACACTAGTTATAGATTCCGATGCTTCACTTCATGTTTACTGTCTCTCTTGGACCTTCATATTGAAGATGAAACACTGAAGTTGCATCGGTATTAAATAGATTAGGCAAATATGCCGACTTAAGTACAAGAAGATTGACTCTTCTTACTGACTATGGTTTGAACCATTCCTGTGACACTAGTTATAGACTCCGATTCTTCAGTTCAGGTTTACTGTATCCCTTGGACCTTCTTATTGACGATGAAACACAGAAATTGCATCGGATTTAAATACAAAAGGTACAATGCCGACTTAAGTACATGAAGACTGACTCTTCTTACTGACTATGTTTTGAACCATTCCTGTGACACTAGTTATAGATCCGATGCTTCACTTCGGGTTTACTGTATCCCCCTGACCTTCTTATTGACGATGAATGACAGAAATTGCATCGGAATTTAATATAAAAGGGACAATGCCAACTCAAGTACAAGAAGACTGACACTTCTTACTGTCTATGCTTTGAACCATACCTGTGACACTAGTTATAGATTCCGATGCTTCCTTTCAGGTTTCCTGTATCCCTCTGACCTTATTGACGATGAAACACAGAAATTGCATCGGAATTAAATACAAAGGCACAATGCCGACTTAAGTACAAGAAGACTGACTCTTCTTACTGACTATGTTTTGAACCATTCTGTGACACTATTAATAGATTCCGATGCTTCACTTCAGGGTTACTGTGTCCCTCAGATCATCTTATTGACGATGAAGCACAGAAATTGCATCGGAATTAAATACAAAAGGCACAATGGTAACTTAAATACAAGATGACTGACTCTTCTTACTGTCTATGCTTTGAACCATTCCTGTGACACTAGTTATAGATTTCTATGCTTCACGTCAAATTTACTGTATCCCTTGGACCTTCTTATTGACGATAAAACACAGACATTGCATCGGAATTAAATACAAAGGGCACAATGCCGACTTAAGGACAAGAAGACTGACTCTTCTTACTGACTATGTTTTGAACCATTCCAGTGACACTAGTTATAGATTCCGATGATTCACTTCAGGTTTTATGTATCCATTGGACCTTCTTATTGACGATGAAACACAGAAATTGCATAGAAATTAAATATAAAAGGCACAATGCCGACATAAGTACAAGAAGACTGTATCTTCTTACTGTCTATGTATTGAACCATTCCTGTGACACTAGTTATAGATTTCGATGCTTCACTTCAGGTTTACTGTATACATCTGACCTCCTTATTGACGATGAAACACAGATATTGCACCGGACTTAAACCCAAAAGGCACAATCCCGACTTAAGTATATGAAGACTGACTCTTCTTACTGACTATGTTTCGAACCATTCCTGTGACACTAGTTATAGATGCTTCACTTCAGGTTTACTGTATCCCTTGGACCTTCTTATTGACGATTAAACACTGAAATTGCATCGGAATTAAATACAAAAGGCACAATGCCAACTTAGGTACATGAAGACTGACTCTGTTTACTGTCTATGTTTTGAACCATTCCTGTGACACTAGTTATAGATTCCCATGCTTCACTTCAGGGTTACTGTATCCCTCAGATCATCTTATTGACGATGAAGCACAGAAATTGCATCGGAATTAAAAACAAAAGGCACAATGCCAACTTAAATACAAGATGACTGACCCTTCTTACTGTCTATGCTTTGAACCATTCCTGTGACACTAGTTATAGATTTCTATGCTTCACGGCAAATTTACTGTATCCCTTGGACCTTCTTATTGACGATAAAACACAGACATTGCATCGGAATTAAATACAAAAGGCACAATGCCGACTTAAGGACAAGAAGACTGACTCTTCTTACTGACTATGTTTTGAACCATTCCAGTGACACTAGTTATAGATTCCGATGCTTCACTCCAGGTTTACTGTATCCCTTGGACCTTCATATTCACGATGAAACACTGAAGTTGCATCGGAATTAAATAGAAAAGGCACAATGCTACTTAAGTACAAGAAGACTGACTCTTCTTACTGACTATGTTTTCAACCATTCCTGTGACACTAGTTATAGATTCCGATGCTTCACTTCATGTTTACTGTCTCTCTTGGACCTTCTTATTGAAGATGCAACACTGAAGTTGCATCGGTATTAAATAGATTAGGCAAATATGCCGACTTAAGTACAAGAAGATTGACTCTTCTTACTGACTATGGTTTGAACCATTCCTGTGACACTAGTTATAGATTCCGATTCTTCACTTCAGGTTTACTGTATCCCTTGGACCTTCTTATTGACGATGAAACACAGAAATTGCATCGGATTTAAATACAAAAGGTACAATGCCGACTTAAGTACATGAAGACTGACTCTTCTTACTGACTATGTTTTGAACCATTCCTGTGACACTAGTTATAGATCCGATGCTTCACTTCGGGTTTACTGTATCCCCCTGACCTTCTTATTGACGATGAATGACAGAAATTGCATCGGAATTTAATATAAAAGGCACAATGCCAACTCAAGTACAAGAAGACTGACACTTCTTACTGTCTATGCTTTGAACCATACCTGTGACACTAGTTATAGATTCCGATGCTTCCTTTCAGGTTTCCTGTATCCCTCTGACCTTCTTATTGACGATGAAACACAGAAATTGCATCGGAATTAAATACAAAGGCACAATGCCGACTTAAGTACAAGAAGACTGACTCTTCTTACTGACTATGTTTTGAACCATTCTGTGACACTAGTTATAGATTCCGATGCTTCACTTCAGGGTTACTGTATCCCTCAGATCATCTTATTGACGATGAAGCACAGAAATTGCATCGGAATTAAATACAAAAGGCACAATGCCAACTTAAATACAAGATGACTGACTCTTCTTACTGTCTATGCTTTGAACCATTACTGTGACACTAGTTATAGATTTCTATGCTTCACGTCAAATTTACTGTATCCCTTGGACCTTCTTATTGACGATAAAACACAGACATTGCATCGGAATTAAATACAAAAGGCACAATGCCGACTTAAGGACAAGAAGACTGACTCTTCTTACTGACTATGTTTTGAACCATTCCAGTGACACTAGTTATAGATTCCGATGATTCACTTCAGGTTTTATGTATCCATTGGACCTTCTTATTGACGATGAAACACAGAAATTGCATAGAAATTAAATATAAAAGGCACAATGCCGACATAAGTACAAGAAGACTGTATCTTCTTACTGTCTATGTATTGAACCATTCCTGTGACACTAGTTATAGATTTCGATGCTTCACTTCAGGTTTACTGTATACATCTGACCTCCTTATTGACGATGAAACACAGATATTGCACCGGACTTAAACCCAAAAGGCACAATCCCGACTTAAGTATATGAAGACTGACTCTTCTTACTGACTATGTTTTGAACCATTCCTGTGACACTAGTTATAGATGCTTCACTTCAGGTTTACTGTATCCCTTGGACCTTCTTATTGACGATTAAACACTGATATTGCATCGGAATTAAATAGAAAAGGCACAATGCCGACTTAAGTACATGAAGACCGACTCTTCTTACTGACTATGTTTTGAACCATTCCTGTGACACTTGTTATAGATTCCGATGCTTCACTTCAGATTTACTGTTTCCCATGGACCTTCTTATTGACGATGAAACACAGAAATTGCACCGGAATTAAATCCAAAAGGCACAAAGAAGACTTAATTACAAGAGGACTGCCTCTTCTTACTGTCTATGCTTTGAACCATTCCATTGACACTATTTATAGATTCCGATGCTTCACTTCAGGTTTACTGTATCCCTTGGACCTTCTTATTGACGATGAAACACAGAAATTGCACCGGAATGAAATACAAAAAGCACAATGCCGACTTAAGTACAAGAAGAATGACTCGTCTTACTGACTATGATTTGAACCATTCCTGTGACACAAGTTATAGATTCCGATGCTTCACTTCAGGTTTCCTGCATCCCTCTGACCATCTTATTGACGATGAAACACAGAAATTGTCCGGACTTAAACCCAAAAGCCAGAATCCCGACTTAAGTACAAGAAGACTGACTCTTCTTACTGTCTTTGCTTTGAGCAATTCCATTGACACTAGTTATTGATTCCGTGCTTCACTCCAGGTTTACTGTATCCCTTGGACCTTCTTATTGTCGATGAAACACTGAAATTGCATCGGTATTAAATAGATTAGGCAAATATGCCGACTGAAGTGCAAGAAGACTGACTCTTCTTACTGACTATGTTTTGAACCATTCCTGTGTCACTAGTTATAGATTCCGATGCTTCACTTCAGGTTTACTGTATCCCTTGGACCTTCTTATTGACGATGAAACACAGAAATTGCATCGGAATTAAATACAAAAGGCACAATGCCGACTTAAGTACATGAAGACTGACTCTTCTTATTGACTATGTTTTGAACCATACCTGTGACACTAGTTATAGATCCGATGCTTCACTTCAGGTTTACTGTATCCCTTGGACGTTCTTATTGACGATTAAACACTGAAATTGCATCGGAATTAAATACAAAAGGCACAATGGCGACTTAAGTACATGAAAACTGACTCTACCTACTGACTATGTTTTGAACCATTCCTGTGACACTAGTTATAGATTGCGATGCTTCACTTCAGGTTTACTGTATCCCTTGAACCTTCTTATTGACGATGAAACACAGAAATTGCATCGGAATTAATTACAAAAGGCACAATGCCAACTTAGGTACATGAAGACTGACTCTGCTTACTGTCTATGTTTTGAACCATTCCTGTGTAACTAGTTATAGATTCCCATGCTTCACTCCAGGTTTACTGTATCCCTTGAACCTTCTTATTGATGATGAAACACAGAAATTGCATAGGCAATAAATACAAAAAGCCGAATGTTGACTTAAGGACAAGAAGACTGACTCTTCTTACTGACTATGTTTTGAACCATTCCTGTGACACTAGTTTTAGGTTCCGATGCTTCACCTCAGGTTTACTGTATCCATCTGACCTTCGTATTGTCGATGAAACACAGACATTGCACCGGAATAAAATACAAAAGGCACAATGATGACTTAAGTACATGAAGACCGACTCTTTTTACTGACTATGTTTGAACCATTCCTGTGACACTAGTTATAGATTCCGATGCTTCAGTTCAGGTTTACTGTATCCCTCTGACCTTCCTATTGACGATGAAACACAGAAATTGTACCGGAATTAAATACAAAATGCACAATGCCGACTTAAGTACAAGAAGTCTGACAAGTGTTACTGTCTATGTTTTGAACCATTCCACTGACACTAGTTATAGATTCCGATGCTTCACTCCAGGTTTTCTGTATCCCTTGGATCTTCATTTTGACGATGAAACACTGAAGTTGCATCGGAATTAAATAGAAAAGGCACAATGGTACTTAAGTACAAGAATACTGACTCTTCTTACTGACTATGTTTTCAACCATTCCTGTGACACTAGTTATAGATTCCGATGCTTCACTTCAGGTTTACTGTATCCCTTGGACCTCCATATTGACGATGAAACACAGAAATTGCATCGTAATTAAATACAAAAAGCACAATGCCGACTTAAGTACATGAAGACTGACTCTTCTTACTGACTATGTTTTGAACCATTCCTGTGTCACTAGTTATAGTTTCCGATGCCTCAGTTCAGGTTTACTGTATCCCTTAAACCTTCTTATTGACGATGAAACACAGAAATTGCATCGGAATTAAATTCAAAAGGCACAATGCCGACTTAAGTACATGAAGACTGACTCTTCTTACTGTCTCTGTTTTGAACCATTCCTGTGACACTAGTTATAGATTCCGATGATTGACTCCAGGTTTCCTGTATCCCTTGTTCCTTCTTATTGACGATGAAACACAGAAATTGCATCCGAATTAAATACAATAGGCACAATGCCGACCTAAGGACAAGAAGACTGACTCTTCTTACTGACTATGTTTTTGAACCATTCCTGTGACACTAGTTATAGATTCCGATTCTTCACTTCGGGTTTACTGTATCCCCCTGACCTTCTTATTGACGATGATTCACAGAAATTGCATCGGAATTTAATATAAAAAGCACAATTCCGACTCAAGTACAAGAAGACTGACTCTTCTTACTGTCTATGCTTTGAACCATACCTGTGACACTAGGTATGGATTCCGATGCTTCCTTTCAGGTTTCCTGTTACCTCTGACCTTCTTATTGACGATGAAACACAGAAATTGCATCGGAATTAAATACAAAAGGCACAATGCCGACTTAAGTACAAGAAGACTGACTCTTCTTACTGACTATGTTCTGAACCATTCTGTGACACTAGTTATAGATTCCGATGCTTCACTTCAGGGTTACTGTATCCCTCAGATCATCTTATTGACGATGAAACACAGAAATTGCATCGGAATTAAATACAAAAGGCACAATGCCGACTTAAGTACAAGATGACTGACTCTTCTTACTGTCTATGCTTTGAACCATTTTTGTGACACTAGTTATAGATTTCTATGCTTCACGTCAGGTTTACTGTATCCCTTGGACCTTCTTATTGACGATGAAACACAGAAAGTGCATCGGAATTAAATACAAAAGGCACAATGCCGACTTAAGGACAAGAAGACTGACTCTTCTTCCTGACTATGTTTTGAACCATTCCAGTGACACTAGTTATAGATTCCGATGATTCACTTCAGGTTTTCTGTATCCCTCTGACCTTCTTATTCACGATGAAACACAGAAATTGCACCGAAATTTAATACAAAAGGCACAATGCCGACTTAAGTACACGAAGACCGACTCTTCTTACTGACTATGATTTGAACCATTCCTGTGATACTAGTTATAGATTCCGATGCTTTACTTCAGGTTTACTGTATCCCTTGGACCTTCTTATTGACGATGAAACACAGAAATTGCATCGGAATTAAATATAAAAGGCACAATGCCGACTTAAGTACAAGAAGACTGTATCTTCTTACTGTCTATGTATTGAACCATTCCTGTGACACTAGTTATAGATTCCGATGCTTCACTTCAGGTTTACTGTATACCTCTGACCTTCTTATTGACGATGAAACACAGAAATTGCACCGGACTTAAACCCAAAAGGCACAATCCCGACTTAAGTACAAGAAGACTGACTCTTCTTACTGTCTATGCTTTGAGCCATTCCATTGACACTAGTTATTGATTCCGATGCTTCACTCCAGATTTACTGTATCCCTTGGACCTTCTTATTGTCGATGAATCACTGAAATTGCATCGGTATTAAATAGATTAGGCAAATATGCCGACTTAAGTACAAGAAGATTGACTCTTCTTACTGACTATGTTTTCAACCATTCCTGTGACACTAGTTATAGATTCCGATGCTTCACTTCAGGTTTACTGTATCCCTTGGACCTCCATATTGACGATGAATCACAGAAATTGCATCGTAATTAAATACAAAAAGCACAATGCCGACTTAAGTACATGAAGACTGACTCTTCTTACTGTCTCTGTTTTGAACCATTCCTGTGACACTAGTTATAGATTCCGATGATTGACTCCAGGTTTCCTGTATCCCTTGGTCCTTCTTATTGACGATGAAACACAGAAATTGCATCCGAATTAAATACAATAGGCACAATGCCGACCTAAGGACAAGAAGACTTACTCTTCTTACTGACTATGTTTTTGAACCATTCCTGTGACACTGGTTATAGATTCCGATTCTTCACTTCGGGTTTACTGTATCCCCCTGACCTTCTTATTGACGATGATTCACAGAAATTGCATCGGAATTTAATATAAAAAGCACAATGCCGACTCATGTACAAGAAGACTGACTCTTCTTACTGTCTATGCTTTGAACCATACCTGTGACACTAGGTATAGATTCCGATGCTTCCTTTCAGGTTTCCTGTATACCTCTGACCTTCTTATTGACGATGAAACACAGAAATTGCATCGGAATTAAATACAAATGGCACAATGCCGACTTAAGTACAAGAAGACTGACTCTTCTTACTGACTATGTTTTGAACCATTCTGTGACACTAGTTATAGATTCCGATGCTTCACTTCAGGGTTACTGTATCCCTCAGATCATCTTATTGACGATGAAACACAGAAATTGCATCGGAATTAAATACAAAAGGCACAATGCCGACTTAAGTACAAGATGACTGACTCTTCTTACTGTCTATGCTTTGAACCATTTCTGTGACACTAGTTATAGATTTCTATGCTTCACGTCAGGTTTACTGTATCCCTTGGACCTTCTTATTGACGATGAAACACAGAAAGTGCATCGGAATTAAATACAAAAGGCACAATGCCGACTTAAGGCCAAGAAGACTGACTCTTCTTCCTGACTATGTTTTGAACCATTCCAGTGACACTAGTTATAGATTCCGATGATTCACTTCAGGTTTTCTGTATCCCTCTGACCTTCTTATTGACGATGAAACACAGAAATTGCATCGAAATGAAATACAAAAGGCACAATGCCGACTTAAGTACACGAAGACCGACTCTTCTTACTGACTATGTTTGAACCATTCCTGTGGTACTAGTTATAGATTCCGATGCTTTACTTCAGGTTTACTGTATCCCTTGGACCTTCTTATTGACGATGAAACACAGAAATTGCATCGGAATTAAATATAAAAGGCACAATGCCGACTTAAGTACAAGAAGACTGTATCTTCTTAGTATCTATGTATTGAACCATTCCTGTGACACTAGTTATAGATTCCGATGCTTCACTTCAGGTTTACTGTATACCTCTGACCTTCTTATTGACGATGAAACACAGAAATTGCACCGGACTTAAACATAAAAGGCACAATCCCGACTTAAGTACAAGAAGACTGACTCTTCTTACTGTCTATGCTTTGAGCCATTCCATTGACACTAGTTATTGATTCCAATGCTTCACTCCAGGTTTACTGTATCCCTTGGACCTTCTTATTGTCGATGAAACACTGAAATTGCATCGGTATTAAATAGATTAGGCAAATATGCCGACTTAAGTACAAGAAGATTGACTCTTCTTACTGACTATGTTTTGAACCATTCCTGTGACACTAGTTATAGATCCGATGCTTCACTTCAGGTTTACTGTATCCCTTAGACCTTCTTATTGACGATGAAACACAGAAATTGCATCGGAATTAAATCGAAAAGGCACAAAGCAGACTTAATTACATGAAGACTGACTCTTCTTACTGTCTATGCTTTGAACCAATCCATTGACACTATTTATAGATTCCCATACTTCACTCCAGGTTTACTGTATCCCTTGGACCTTCTTATTGACGATTAAACACTGAAATTGCATCGGAATTAAATAGAAAAGGCTCAATGCCGACTTAAGAACAAGAAGACTCACTCTTCTTACTGACTATGTTTTGAACCATTCCTGTGACACTAGTTATAGATTCCGATGCTTCACTTCAGGTTTACTGTATCCCTTGGACCTTCTTATTGACGATGAAACACAGAAATTGCATCGGAATTAAATACAAAAGGCACAATGCCGACTTAAGTACATGAAGACTGACTCTTCTTACTGACTACGTTTTTATCCATTCCTGTGACACTAGTTATAGATTCCGATGCTACACCTCAGGTTTACTGTATCCCTTGGACCTTCTTATCGTCGATCAAACACAGAAATTGCATCGGAATTAAATACAAAAGGCACAATGCCGACTTAAGTACATGAAGACTGACTCCTCTTACTGACTATGTTTTGAACCATTCCTGTGACACTAGTAATAGATCCGATGCTTCACTTCAGGTTTACTGTATCCCTTGGACCTTCTTATTGACGATTAAACACTGAAATTGCATCGGAATTAAATACAAAACTCACAATGCCGACTTAAGTACATGAAGACCGACTCTTCTTACTGACTATGATTTGAACCATTCCAGTGACACTAGTTATAGATTCCGATGCTTCACTTCAGGTTTACTGTATCCCTCTGACCTTCCTATTGACGATGAAACACAGAAATTGCACCGGAATTAAATACAAAAGACACAACGCCGACTTAAGTACAAGAACACTGACTCTTCCTACTGTCTATGTTTTGGACATTCCATTGACACTAGTTATAGATTCCGATGCTTCACTCCAGGTTTACTGTATCCCTTGGACCTTCTTACTGACGATGAAACACTGAAATTGCATCGGAATTAAATAGAAAAGACACAATGCCGACTTAAGTACAAGAAGACTGACTCTTCTTACTGACTATGATTTGAACCATTCCTGTGACACTAGTTATAGATTGCGATGCTTCAATTCAGGTTTACTGTATCCCTTGGACCTTCGTATTAACGATGAAACACAGAAATTGCTTCGGAATTAAATACAAAAGGCACAATGCCGACTTAAGTACATGAAAACTGACTCTTCTTACTGACTATGTTTTGAACCATTCCTGTGACACTAGTTATAGATTCCGATGCTTTACTTCAGGTTTACTGTATCCCTTGAAGCTTCTTATTGACGACGAAACACAGAAATTGCATCGGAATTAAATACAAAAGGCATAATGCCAACATAGGTACATGAAGTCTGACACTTCTTACTGTCTATGTTTTGAACCGTTCCTGTAACACTAGTTATCTATTCCCATGCTTCACTCCAGGTTTACTGTATCCCTTGGAACTTCTTATTGACGATGAAACACAGAAATTGCATAGGAAATAAATACAAGAAGCACAATGTTGACTTAAGGACAAGAAGACTGACTCTTCCTTCCGATTATGTTTTGAACCATTAATGTGACACTAGTTATAGATTCCGATGGTTCACTTCAGGTTTACTGTAGCCCTCTGACCTTCTTATTGACGATGAAACACAGAAATTGCATCGGAATTAAATAGAAAGTGCACAATGCCGACATAAGTACAAGAAGACTGACTCTTCTTACTGACTATGTTTTGAACCATTTCTGTGACACTAGTTATCGATTCCGGTGCTTCACTTTAAGGGTTACTGTATCCCTCTGACCTTCTTATTGACGATGAAATACAGAAATTGCATTGGAATTAAATACAAAAGGCACAATGCCGACTTAAGTACAAGATGACTGACTCTTCTTACTGTCTATGCTTTGAACCATTCCTGTAACACTAGTTATAGATTTCTATGCTTCACGTCAGGTTTACTGTCTCCCTTGGACCTTCTTATTGACGATGAAACACAGAAAGAGCATCGGAATTAAATACAAAAGGCACAATGCCGACTTAAGGACAAGAAGACTGACTCTTCTTACTGACTATGTTTTTGAACCATTCCAGTGAAACTAGTTATAGATTCCGATGATTCACTTCAGGTTTTCTGCATCCCTCTGACCTTCTTATTGACGATGAAACACAGAAATTGCACCTAAATTAAATACAAAAGGCACAATGCCGACTTAAGTACACGAAGACCGACTCTTCTTACTGACTATGTTTTGAACCATTCCTGTGATACTAGTTATAGATTCCGATGCTTTACTTCGGGTTTACTGTATCCCTTGGACCTTCTTATTGACGATGAAACACAGAAATTGCATCGGAATTAAATATAAAAAGCACAATGCCAACTTAAGTACAAGAAGACTGTATCTTCTTACTGTCTATGTATTGAACCATTCCTGTGACACTAGTTATAGATTCCGATGTTTCACTTCAGGTTTACTGTACACCTCTGACCTTCTTATTGACGATGAAACACAGATATTGCACCGGACTTAAACCCAAAAGGCACAATCCCGACATAAGTACAAGAAGACTGACTCTTCTTACTGTATATGCTTTGAGCCATTCCATTGACACTAGTATTAGATTCCGATGCTTCACTCCAGTTTTACTTTATCCCTTGGACCTTCTTATTGGCGATGAAACACAGAAATTGCACCGGAATTAAATACAAAAGGCACAAAGCAGACTTAATTACAAGAAGACTGACTCTTCTTACTGTCAATGCTTTAAACCATTCCATTGACACTATTTATAGATTCCCATACTTCACTCCAGGTTTACTGTATCCCTTGTACCTTCATATTGACGATGAAACACTGAAATTGCATCGGAATTAAATAGAAAAGGCACAATGCCGACTTAAGAACAAGAAGACTGACTCTTCTTACTGACTATGTTTTGAACCATTCCTGTGACACTAGTTATAGATTCCGATGCTTCACTCCAGGTTTACTGTATCCCATGGACCTTCTTATTGACGATGAAACGCAGAGATTGCATAGGAATTAAATAGAAAAGGCACAATGCCAACTTAAGTACAAGAAGACTGACTCTTCTTACTGTCTATGTTTTGAACCATTCCACTGACACTAGTTATAGATTCCGGTGTTTCACTCCAGGTTTACTGTATCCCTTGGACCTTCATATTGACGATGAAACACTGAAGTTGCATCGGAATTAAATAGAAAAGGCACAATGCTACTTAAGTACAAGAAGACTGACTCTTCTTACTGTCTCTGTTTTGAACCATTCCTGTGACACTAATTATAGATTCCGATGCTTTACTCCAGGTTTCCTCTATCCCTTTGTCCTTCTTATTGACGATGAAACACAGAAATTGCATCGGAATTAAATACAATAGGCACAATGCCGACTTAAGTACAAGAAGACTGACTCTTCTTACTGACTATGTTTTTGAACCATTCCTGTGACACTAGTTATAGATTCCGATTCTTCACTTCGGGTTTACCGTATTCCCTGACCTTCTTATTGACGATGAATCACAGAAATTGCATCGGAATTTAATATAAAAAGCACAATGCCGACTCAAGTACAAGAAGACTGAATCTTCTTACTGTCTATTCTTTGAACCATACCTGTGACACTAGTTATAGATTCCGATGCTTCCTATCAGGTTTCCTGTATCCCTCTGACCTTCTTATTGACGATGAAACACAGAAATTGCATCGGAATTAAATACAAAAGGCACAATGCCGACTTAAGTACAAGAAGACTGACTCTTCTTACTGACTATGTTTTGAACCATTCTGTGACACTAGTTATATATTCCGATGCTTCAGTTCAGGTTTACTGTATCCCTTGAACCTTCTTATTGACGATGAATCACAGAAATTGCATCGGAATTTAATATAAAAAGCACAATGCCAACTCCAGTACAAGAAGACTGCTCTTCTTACTGTCTATGCTTTGAACCATTCCTGTGACACTAGTTATAGATTTCTATGCTTCACGTCAGGTTTACTGTATCCCTTGGACCTTCTTATTGACGATGAAAAACAGAAAGTGCATCGGAATTAAATACAAAAGGCACAATGCCGACTTAAGGACAAGAAGACTGACTCTTCTTACTGACTATGTTTTGAACCATTCCAGTGACACTAGTTATAGATTCCGATGATTCACTTCAGGTTTTCTGTATCCCTCTGACCTTCTTATTGACGATGAAACACAGAAATTGCACCTAAATTAAATACAAAAGGCACAATGCCGACTTAAGTACACGAAGACCGACTCTTCTTACTGACTATGATTTGAACCATTCCTGTGATACTAGTTATAGATTCCGATGCTTTACTTCAGGTTTACTGTATCCCTTGAACCTTCTTATTGACGATGAAACACAGAAATTGCATCGGAATTAAATATAAAAAGCACAATTCCGACTTAAGTACAAGAAGACTGTATCTTCTTACTGTCTATGTATTGAACCATTCCTGTGACACTAGTTATAGATTCCGATGCTTCACTTCAGGTTTACTGTACACCTCTGACCTTCTTATTGACGATGAAACACAGAAATTGCACCGGACTTAAACCCAAAAGGCACAATCCCGACATAAGTACAAGAAGACTGACTCTTCTTACTGTCTATGCTTTGAGCCATTCCATTGACACTAGTTATAGATTCCGACGCTTCACTCCAGGTTTACTGTATCCCTTGAACCTTCTTATTGGCGATGAAACACAGAAATTGCACCGAAATTAAATACAAAAGGCTCAAAGCAGACTTAATTACAAGAAGACTGACTCTTCTTACTGTCAATGCTTTGAACCATTCCATTGACACTATTTATAGATTCCCATACTTCACTCCAGGTTTAATGTATCCCTTGTACCTTCATATTGACGATGAAACACTGAAATTGCATCGGAATTAAATAGAAAAGGCACAATGCCGACTTAAGAACAAGAAGACTCACTCTTCTTACTGACTATGTTTTGAACCATTCCTGTGACACAAGTTATAGATTCCGATGCTTCACTGCAGGGTTCCTGTATCCCTCTGACCATCTTATTGACGATGAAGAACAGAAATTGCACCGGACTTAAACCCAAAAGGCACAACCCCGCCCTAAGTACAAGAAGACTGACTCTTCTTACTGTCTTTGCTTTAAACCATTCCATTGACACTAGTTATTGATTCCGTGCATCACTCCAGGTTTACTGTATCCCTTGGACCTTCTTATTGTCGATGAAACACTGAAATTGCATCGGTATTAAATAGATTAGGCAAATATGCCGAATGAAGTACAAGAAGACTGACTCTTCTTACTGACTATGTTTTGAACCATTCCTGTGACACTAGTTATAGATTCCGAAGCTTCACTTCAGGTTTACTGTATCCCTTGGACCTTCTTATTGACGATGAAACACAGAAATTGCATCGGAATTAAATACAAAAGGCACAATGCCGACTTAAGTACAAGAAGACTGACTCTTCTTACTGACTATGTTTTGAACCATTCCTGTGACACTAGTTATAGTTTCCGATGCTTCCTTTCAGGTTTACTGTATCCCTCTGACCTTCTTATTGACGATGAAACACAGAAATTGCACCGAAATTAATACAAAAGGCACAATGCCGACTTAAGTACATGAAGACCGACTCTTCTTACTGACTATATTTTGAACCATTCCTGTAATACTAGTTATAGATTCCGATGCTTTACTTCAGGTTTACTGTATATCTTGGACCTTCTCATTGACGATGAAACACAGAAATTGCATCGGAATTAAATATAAAATGCACAATACCGACTTAACTACAAGAAGACTGTATCTTATTACTGTCTATGTATTGATCCATTCCTGTGACACTAGTTATAGATTCCGATGCTTCACTTCAGGTTTACTGTACACCTTTGACCTTCTTATTGACGATGAAACACAGAAATTTCACCGGACATAAACCCAAAACGCATAATCCCGACTTAAGTACAAGAAGACAGACTCTTCTAACTGCCTATGCTTTGAGTCATTCCATTGACACTAGTTATGGATTACGATGCTTTTCTCCAGGTTTACTGTATCCCTTGGACCTTCTTATTGTCGATGAAACACTGAAATTGCATCGGTATTAAATAGATTAGGCAAATATGCCGACTTAAGTACATGAAGACCGTCTCTTCTAACTGACTATGCTTTAAACCATTCCTGTGACACTTGTTATAGATTCCGATGCTTCACTTCAGATTTACTGTTTCCCTTGGACCTTCTTATTGACGATGAAACACAGAAATTGCACCGGAATTAAATACAAAAGGCACAAAGCCGACTTAATTACAAGAAGACTGACTCTTCTTACTGTCTATGCTTTGAACCATTCCATTGACACTATTTATAGATTCCGATACTTCACTCCAGGTTTACTGTATCCCTTGGACCTTCTTATTGACGATGAAACACTGAAATTGCATCGGAATTAAATAGAAAAAGCACAATACCGACTTAAGTACAAGAAGACTCACTCTTCTTACTATGTCTTGAAGGATTCCTGTGACACTAGTTATATAATTCCGATGCTTCACTTCATGTTTACTGTATCCCTTGGACCTTCTTACTGACGATGAAACACAGAAATTGCATCGGAATTAAATACAAAAGGAACAATGCCGACTTAAGTACATGAAGTCTGACTCTTCTTACTGACTATGTTTTTATCCATTCCTGTGACACTAGTTATAGATTCCGATGCTACACTCCAGGTTTACTGTATCCCTTGGACCTTCTTATTGACGATGAAACACAGAAATAGCATCGGAATTAAATAGAAAAGGCACAATGCCGACTTAAGTACATGAAGACTGACTCTTCTTACTGACTATGTTTTTATCCATTCCTGTGACACTAGTTATTGATTCCGATGCTTCACTTCAGATTTACTGTTTCCCTTGGACCTTCTTATTGACGATGAAACACAGAAATTGCAACCAGAATTAAATACAAAAGGCACAAAGCCGACTTAATTACAAGAAGACTAACTCTTCTTACTGTCTATGCTTTGAACGATTCCATTGACACCATTTATATATTCCGATACTTCACTCCGTGTTTACTGTATCCCTTGGACCTCCTTATTGACGATGAAACACTGAAATTGCATCGGAATTAAATAGAAAAGGCACAATGCCGACTTAAGAACAGGAAAACTCACTCTTCTTACTGACTATGTTTTGAAGCATTCCTGTGACACTAGTTATAGATTCCGATGCTTCACTTCATGTTTACTGTACCCCATGGACCTTCTTATTGAAGATGAAACACAGAAATAGCATCGGAATTAAATAGAAAAGGCACAATGCCGACTTAAGTACATGAAGACTGACTCTTCTTACTGACTATGTTTTTATCCATTCCTGTGACACTAGTTATAGATTCCGATGCTACACTCCAGGTTTACTGTATCCCTTGGACCTTCTTTGTGACGATGAAACACAGAAATAGCATCGGAATTAAATACAAAAGGCACAATGCCGACTTAAGGACATGAAGACTGACTCTTCTTACTGACTATGTTTTGAACCATTCCTGTGACACTAGTTATAGATTCCGATGCTTCACTTTAGGTTTACTGTATCCCTCTGACCTTATTATTGACGATGAAACACAGGAATTGCACCGGAATTAAATACAAAAGGCATAATGCCGACTTAAGTGCAAGAGGACTGACTCTTCTTACTGACTATGTTTGAACCATTCCTGTGACACTAGTTATAGATTACGATGCTTCACTTCAGGTTTCCTGTATCCCTCTGACCATCTTATTGACGATGAAACACAGAAATTACATCGGAATTAAATACAAAAGGCACTATGCCGACTTAAGTACAAAAAGGACTGACTCTTGTAACTGACCATGTTTTGAACCATTCCTGTGACACTAGTTATAGATTCCGATGCTTCACTTCAGGGTTACTGTATCCCTCTGATCTCCTTATTGACGATGAAACACAGAAATTGCACCGGAATTAAATACAAGCGGACAATGTCGACTTAGGTACAAGAAGACTGACACTTCTTACTATCTATGTTTTGAACCTCTCCTGTGACACTAGTTATAGATTCAGATGCTTCACTTCAGGTTTACTGTATCCTTTGGACCTTCTTATTGACGATGAAACACAGAAATTGCATCGGAAATAAATACAAAAGGCACAATGCCGACTTAGGTACTGTCTATGTTTTGAACCATTCCTGGACACTAGTTATAGATTCCGATGCTTCACTCCAGGTTTACTGTATCCCTTGGACCTTCTTACTGACGATGAAACACAGAAAATGCACCGGAATTAAATACGAACGGCACAATGTCGACTTAGGTACAAGAAGACTGACTGTTCTTACTGTCTATGTTTTGAACCATTCCTGTGACACTAGTTATAGATTCCGATGCTTCACTTCAGGTTTACTGTATCGCTTGGACCTTATTGACGATGAAACACAGAAATAGCATCGGAATTAAATACAAAAGGCACAATGCCGACTTAAGGACGAGAACACTGACACTTCTTACTGACTATGCTTTGAACCATTCCTGTGACACTAGTTGTAGATTCCGGTGCTTCACTTTAGGTTTACTGTATCCCTCTGACCTTCTTATTGACGATGAAACACAGAAATTGCAACGGAATTAAATACAAAAGGCACAATGCCGATTTAAGTACAAGAAGACTGACTCTTCTACTGACTATGTTTTGAACCATTCCTGTGACACTAGTTGTAGATTCCGATGCTTCACTCCAAGTTAACTGTATCCCTTGTACCTTCATATTGACGATGAAACACAGAAAATGCATCGGAATTAAATACAAAGGCACAATGCCGACTTAAGGACAAGAAGACTGACTCTTCTTACTGACTATGTTTTGAACCATTCCTGTGACACTAGTTATAGATTCATATGCTTCACATCAGGTTTCCTGTATCCCTTGGACCTTCTTATTGACGATGAAACACAGAAATTGCATCGGAATTAAATACAAAAGGCATAATGCCGACTTAGGTACTGTCTATGTTTTGAACCATTCCTGTGCCACTAGTTATGGATTCCGATGCTTCACTCCAGGATTACTGTATCCCTTGGACCTTCTTATTGACGATTAAACATAGAAATTGCATTGGAATTAAATACAAAAGTCGCAAGGCCGACTTACGGAAAAGAAGACTGACTCGTCTTACTGACTATGTTTTGAACCATTCCAGTGACACTAGTTATAGATTCCGATGCTTCACTCCAGGTTTACTGTCTCCCTCTGACCTTCCTATTGACGATGAAACACAGAAATTGCACCGGAAATAAATACAAAAGGCACAATGCCAACTTAAGTACAAGAAGACTGACTCTTCCTACTGTCTATGTTTTGAACCAATCCATTGACACTAGTTATGGAATCCGATGCTTCACTCCAGGTTTACAGTATCCCTCGGACCTTCTTATTGACGATGAAACACTGAAATTGCATCGGAATTAAATAGAAAAGACACAATGCCGACTTAAGTACAAGATGACTGACTCTTTTTACTGACTCAGATTTGAACCATTCCTGTGACACTAGATATAGATTGCGATGCTTCACTTCAGGTTTACTGTATCCCTTGGACCTTCTTATTAACGATGAAACACAGAAATTGCATCGGAATTAAATACAAAAGGCACAATGCCGACTTAAGTACATGAAGACTGACTCTTCTTACTGTCAATGTTTTGAACGATTCCTGTGACACTAGTTATAGATTCCGATGCTTCACTTCAGGTTTGCTCTATCCCTTGAACCTTCTTATTGACGATGAAAAACAGAAATTGCATCGGAATTAAATACAAAAGGCACAATGCCGATTTAGGTGCATGAAGACAGGACTCTTCTTACTGTCTATGTTTTGAACCATTCCTGTGACACTAGTTATAGATTCCGATGCTTCACTCCAGGTTTACTGTATCCCTTGGACCTTCTTATTGCCGATGAAACACAGAAAATGCATCGGAATTAAATACAAAGGCCAATGCCGACTTAAGGACAAGAAGACTGACTCTTCTTACTGACTATGTTCTGAACCATTCCTGTGACACTAGTTATAGATTCCGATGCTTCACTTCAGGTTTCCTGTATCCCTTGGACCTTCCTATTGACGATGAAGCACAGAAATTGCACCGGAATTAAATACAAAAGCACAATACCGACCTTAGTACAAGAAGACTGACTCTTCTTACTGTCTATGCTTTGAACCATTCCATTGACACTATTTATACATTCCCATACTTCACTCTAGGTTTACTGTATCCCTTGGACCTTCTTATTGATGATGAAGCACAGAAATTGCACCGGAATTAAATACAAAAGGCACAATGCCGACTTAAGTACAAGAAGACTGACTCTTCTTATTGACTATGTTTTGAACCATTCCTGTGCCACTAGTTATAGATTCCGATGCTTCACTTCAGGTTTCCTCTGTCCCTCTGACCATCTTATTGACGATGAAACACAGAAATTACATTGGAATTAAATACAAAAAGCACAATGCCGATTTAGGTGCATGAAAACTGACTCTTCTTACTGTCTATGTTTTGAACCATTCCTGTGACACTAGTTATAGATTCCAATGCTTCACTCCAGGTTTACTGTATCCCTTGGACCTTCTATTGACGATGAAACACAGAAATTGAATCGGAATTAGAAACAAAAGGCACAATGCCGATTTAGGTGCATGAAGACTGACTCCTCTTACTGGCTATGTTTTGAACCATTCCTGTGACACTAGTTATAGATTCCGATGCCTCACTCCAGGTTTACTGTATCCCTCTCA
The DNA here is from genome assembly GCF_021461385.2 of Schistocerca piceifrons. NCBI lineage: Eukaryota > Metazoa > Arthropoda > Insecta > Orthoptera > Acrididae > Schistocerca > Schistocerca piceifrons. The sequence goes on from NW_025728400.1 coordinate 627,960, forward strand.
CCTTATTGACGATGAAACACAGAAAATGCATCGGAATTAAATACAAAGGCACAATGCCGACTTAAGGACAAGAAGACTGACTCTTCTTACTGACTATGTTTTGAACCATTCCTGTGACACTAGTTATAGATTCCGATGGTTCACTTCAGGTTTCCTGTATCCCTTGGACCTTCTTATTGACGATGAAACACTCAAATTGCATCGGAATTAAATAGAAAAGACACAATGCCGACTTAAGTACAAGAAGACTGACTCTTCTTACTGACTATGTTTTGAACCATTCCTGTGACAGTAGTTATAGATTGCGATGCTTCACTTCAGGTTAACTGTATCCCTTGGACCTTCTTATTAACGATGAAACACAGAAATTGCATCGGAATTAATTACAAAAGGCACAATGCCGACTTAAGTACATGAAGACTGACTCTTCTCACTGACTATGTTTTGAACCATTCCTGAGACACTAGTTATAAATACCGATGCTTCACTTCAGGTTTACTGTATCCCCTGAACCTTCTTATTGACGATGAAACACAGAAATTGAATCGGAATTAAAAACATAAGGCACAATGCCGACTTAGGTACATGAAGACTGACACTTCTTACTGTCTATGTTTTGAACCATTTCTGTGACACTAGTTATAGATTCCCATGCTTCACTCCGGGATTACTGTATCCCTTGGACCTTCTTATTGACGATGAAACACAGAAAGTGCATAGGAATTAAATACAAAAGCAAATTTGCCGACTTAAGGAGAAGAAGACTGACTCTTCTTACTGACTATGTTTTGAACCATTCCTTTGACATTAGTTATAGATTCCGATGCTTCACTTCAGGTTTACTGTATCCCTCCGACCTTCTTATTGACGATGAAACACATAAATTGCAACGGAATAAAATAGAAAATGCACAATGCCGACATAAGTACAAGAAGACTGACCCTTCTTACTGTCTATGATTTGAACCATTCCTGACACTAGTTATAGATTCATATGCTTCACATCAGGTTTCCTGTATCCCTTGGACCTTCTTATTGACGATGAAACACAGAAATTGCATCGGAATTAAATACAAAAGGCACAATGCCGACTTAGGTACTGTCTATGTTTTGAACCATTCCTGTGCCACTAGTTATAGATTCCGATGCTTCACTCCAGGATTACTGTATCCCTTGGACCTTCTTATTGACGATGAAACACAGAAATTGCATTGGAATTAAATACAAAAAAAGCGCAAGGCCGACTTAAGGACAAGAAGACTGACTCTTCTTTCTGACCATGTTTTGTACCATTCCACTGACCCTAGTTATAGATTCCAATGCTTCACTTCAGGTTTACTGTGTCCCTCTGACCTTCCTATTGACGATGAAACACAGAAATTGCACCGGAATTAAATACAAAAGGCACAATGCCGACTTTAGTACAAGAAGACTGACTCTCCCTACTGTCTATGTTTTGAGCCATTCCATTGACACTAGTTATAGATTCCGATGTTTCACTCCAGGTTTACTGTATCCCTTGGACCTTCTTATTGACGATGAAACACTGAAATTGCATCGGAATTAAATAGAAAAGACACAATGCCGGCTTAAGTACAAGAAGACTGACTCTTCTTACTGACTATGTTTTGAACCATTTCTGTGACACTAGTTATAAATTGCGATGCTTCACTTCAGGTTTACTGTATCCCTTGGACCTTCTTATTAACGATGAAACACAGAAATTGCATCGGAATTAAATACAAAAGGCACAATGCCGACTTAAGTACATGAAGACTGACTCTTCTCACTGACTATGTTTTGAACCATTCCTGAGTCACTAGTTATAAATACCGATGCTTCACTTCAGGTTTACTGTATCCCCTGAACCTTCTACTTGACGATGAAACACAGAAATTGAATCGGAATTAAAAACAAAAGGCACAATGCCGACTTAGGTACATGAAGACTGACACTTCTTACTGTCTATGTTTTGAACCATTCCTGTGCCACTAGTTATAGATTCCGATGCTTCACTCCAGGATTACTGTATCCCTTGGACCTTCTTATTGACGATTAAACGTAGAAATTGCATTGGAATTAAATACAAAAGGCGCAAGGCCGACTTAAGGACAAGAAGACTGACTCTTCTTACTGACTATGTTTTGAACCATTCCAGTGTCACTAGTTATAGATTCCGATGCTTCTTTTCAGGTTTACTGTATCCCTCTGACCTTCCTATTGACGATGAAACGCAGAAATTGCACCGGAATTAAATACAAAAGGCACAATGCCGTCTTAAGTACAAGAAGACTGACTCTCCCTACTGTCTATGTTTTGAACCATTCCATTGACACTAGTTATGGAATCCGATGCTTCACTCCAGGGTTACAGTATCCCTCGGACCTTCTTATTGACGATGAAACACTAAAATTGCATCGGAATTAAATTAAAAATACACAATGCCGACTTAAGTACAAGATGACTGACTCTTTTTACTGACTCAAATTTGAACCATTCCTGTGACACTAGATATAGATTGCGATGCTTCACTTCAGGTTTACTGGATCCGTTGGACCTTCTTATTAACGATGAATCACATTAATTGCATCGGAATTAAATACAAAATGCACAATGCCGACTTAAGTTCATGAAGACTGACTCTTCTCACTGACTATGATTTGAACCATTCCTGAGACACTAGTTATAAATACCGATGCTTCACTTCAGGTTTACTGTATCCCCTGAACCTTCTTATTGACGATGAAACACAGAAATTGAATCGGAATTAAAAACAAAAGGCACAATGCCGACTTAGGTACATGAAGACTGACACCTCTTAATGTCTATGTTTTGAACCATTACTGTGACACTAGTTATAGATTCTCATGCTTCACTCCAGGTTTACTGTATCCCTTGGCCCTTCTTATTGACGATGAAACACAGAAAGTGCATAGGAATGAAATACAAAAAGCAAATTTGCCGACTTAAGGAGAAGAAGACCGACTCTTCTTACTGACTAAGTTTTGAACCATTCCTTTGACATTAGTTATAGATTCCGATGCTTCACTTCAGGTTTACTGTATCCCTCCGACCTTCTTATTGACGATGAAACACATAAATTGCATCGGAATAAAATAGAAAATGCACAATGCCGACATAAGTACAAGAAGACTGACCCTTCTTACTGTCTATGTTTTGAACCATTCCTGTGACACTAGTTATAGATTCCGATGCTTCACTTAAATGTTTACTGTATACCTTATACTTTCCTATTGACGATGAGACACAGAAATTGCATCGGAATTAAATGCAAAAGGCTCAATGCCAGCTTAAGTACAAGAAGACTGTATCTTCTTTCTGTCTATGTTTTGAACCATTCCTGTGACACTAGTTATGGATTCCGATGCGTCACTCCTGGTTTACTGTATCCCTTGGACGTACTTAATGACGATGTAACACAGAAATTGCATAGGTATTAAATAGAAAAGGCACAATGCCGACTTAAGGACAAGAAGACTGACTCTTCTTACTGACTATGTTTTGAACCATTCCAGTGACACTAGTTATAGATTCCGATGCTTCACTTCAGGTTTACTGTATCCCTCTGACCTTCCTATTGACGATGAAACACAGAATTTGCACCGGAATTAAATACAAAAGGCACAATGCCGACTTAAGTACAAGTAGACTGACTCTTCCTACTGTCTATGTTTTGAACCATTCCATTGACACTAGTTATGGATTCCGATGCATCACTCCAGGTTTACTGTATCCCTCGGACCTTCTTATTGACGATGAAACACTGAAATTTCATCGGAATTAAATACAAAAGGCACAATGCCGACTTAAGTACATGAAGACTGACTCTTCTTACTGACTATGTTTTGAACCATTCCTGTGACACTAGTTATAGATTCCGATGCTTCTCTTCAGGTTTACTCTATCCCTTGAACCTTCTAATTGACGATGAAACACAGAAATTGCATCGGAATTAAATACAAAACGCACAATGCCCACTTAGGTACATGAAGACTGACTCTTCTTACTGTCTATGTTTTGAACCATTCCTGTGACACTAGTTATAGATTACGATGCTTCACTCCAGGTTTACTGTATCCCTTGGACCTTCTTATTGACGATGAAACCCAGAAATTGCATAGGAATTAAATACAAAAAGCACAATGCCGACTTAAGGATAGGAAGACTGACTCTTCTTACTGACTATGTTTTGAGCCATTCCTGTGACACTAGTTATAGATTCCGATGCTTCACTTCAGGTTTACTGTATCCCGCTGACCTTCTTATTGACGATGAAACACAGAAACTGCATCGGATTTAAATAGAAAATGCACAATGCCGACATAAGTACAAGAAGACTGACTCTTCTTAATGTCTATGTTTTGAACCATTCCTGTGACACTAGTTGTAGATTCCGATGATTCACTTCAGGTTAACTGTATCCCTTGGACCTTCTTATTGACGATGAATCACAGAAATTGCATCGGAATTAAATACAAATGGCACAATGCCGACATAAGTACAAGAAGACTGACTCTTCCTACTGTCTATGCTTTGAACCAATCCTGTGACACAAGTTATAGATTCCGATGCTTCACTCCGGGTTTACTGTATCCCTCTGCCCCTCTTATTGACAATGAAACGCACAAAATTGCACCGGAATTAAATACAAGATTCACAATGCCGACTTAAGTACAAGAAGACTGACTCTTCTTACTGTCTAAGTTTAGAACCATTCCATTGACACTAGTTATAGATTCCGATGATTCACTCCAGGTTTACTGTATCCCTTGGACCATCTTATTGACTATGAAACACTGAAATTGCATCGGAATTAAATACAAAAGGCAATATGCCGCCTAAAGTACAAGAAGACTGACTCTTCCTACTGTCTATGTGTAGAACCATTCCTGTGACACTAGTTATAGATTCCGATGCTTCACTTCAGGTTTACTGTATCCCTCTGACCTTATTGACGATGAAACACAGAAATTGCATCGGAATTAAATACAAAAGGCACAATACCGACTTAAGTACAAGAAGATAGACTCTTCTTACTGTCTATGTTTTGATCCATTCCTGTGACACTAGTTATAGATTCCGATGCTTCAGTTCAGGTTTACTGTATCATTTGGACCTTCTCATTGACGATGAAACACAGAAATTACATCGGAAGTAAATACTAAATGCACAATGCCGATTTAAGTACAAAAAGACTGACTCTTCTTACTGACTAAGATTTGAACCATTCCTGTGACACTAGTTATAGATTCCGATGCTTCACTTCAGGTTTACTGTATCCCTCTGACCTCCTTATTGACGATGAAACACAGATATTGCATCGGAATCAAATACAAGAATCACAATGCCGACTTAAGTACAAGAATACTGACTCTTCTTACTGTCTATGTTTGAACCATTCCTGTGACACTAGTTATAGATTCCGATGCTTGACTTCAGGTTTACTGTATCCCTTGGACCTTCTTATTGACGATGAAACACAGATACTGCATCGGAATTTAATACAAAAAGCACAATGCCGGCTCAAGTACAAGAAGACTGACTCTTCTTAATGACAATGCTTTGAGCCATACCAGTGACGCTAGTTATAGATACCGATGCTTCACTTCAGGTTTACTGTGTTCCTCTTACCTTCTTATTGTCGATAAATTACAGAAATTGCATTGGAATTAAATACAAATAGCACAATGCCGACTTAAGTACAAGAAGACTGACTTTTCTTACTGACTATGCTTTGAACCATTTCTGTGGCACTAGTTATAGATCCCGATGCTTCACTTCAGGGTTACTGTATCCCTCTGATCATCTTATTGACGATGAAACACAGAAATTGCATCGGAATTAAATACAAAAGGCACAATGCCGACTTAAGTACAAGAAGACTGACTCTTCTTACTGTCTATGTTTTGAACCATTCCTATGACACTAGTTATAGATTCCGATGCTTCACGTCATGTTTACAGTATCCCTTGGACCTTCTTATTGACGATGAAACACAGAAATTGCATCGGAATTTAATACAAAAGGCACAATGTCGACTTAAGTACAAGAAGACTGACTCTTCTTACTGACTATGTTTTGAACCATTCCTGTGACACTAGTTACAGAATCCTATGATTCACTTCAGGTTTACTGTATCCCTTGGACCTTCTTATTGACGATGAAACACAGAAATTGCATCGGAATTAAATACAAAAGGCACAATGCCGACTTAAGTACAAGAAGACTGACTCTTCTTACTGTCTATGTTTTGAACCATTCCTATGACACTAGTTATAGATTCCGATGCTTCACGTCATGTTTACAGTATCCCTTGGACCTTCTTATTGACGATGAAACACAGAAATAGCATCGGAATTAAATAGAAAAGGCACAATGCCGACTTAAGTACATGAAGACTGACTCTTCTTACTGACTATGTTTTTATCCATTCCTGTGACACTAGTTATAGATTCCGATGCTACACTCCAGGTTTACTGTATCCCTTGGACCTTCTTTGTGACGATGAAACACAGAAATAGCATCGGAATTAAATACAAAAGGCACAATGCCGACTTAAGGACATGAAGACTGACTCTTCTTACTGACTATGTTTTGAACCATTCCTGTGACACTAGTTATAGATTCCGATGCTTCACTTTAGGTTTACTGTATCCCTCTGACCTTATTATTGACGATGAAACACAGGAATTGCACCGGAATTAAATACAAAAGGCATAATGCCGACTTAAGTGCAAGAGGACTGACTCTTCTTACTGACTATGTTTGAACCATTCCTGTGACACTAGTTATAGATTACGATGCTTCACTTCAGGTTTCCTGTATCCCTCTGACCATCTTATTGACGATGAAACACAGAAATTACATCGGAATTAAATACAAAAGGCACTATGCCGACTTAAGTACAAAAAGACTGACTCTTGTTACTGACCATGTTTTGAACCATTCCTGTGACACTAGTTATAGATTCCGATGCTTCACTTCAGGGTTACTGTATCCCTCTGATCTCCTTATTGACGATGAAACACAGAAATTGCACCGGAATTAAATACAAGCGGACAATGTCGACTTAGGTACAAGAAGACTGACACTTCTTACTATCTATGTTTTGAACCTCTCCTGTGACACTAGTTATAGATTCAGATGCTTCACTTCAGGTTTACTGTATCCTTTGGACCTTCTTATTGACGATGAAACACAGAAATTGCATCGGAAATAAATACAAAAGGCACAATGCCGACTTAGGTACTGTCTATGTTTTGAACCATTCCTGGACACTAGTTATAGATTCCGATGCTTCACTCCAGGTTTACTGTATCCCTTGGACCTTCTTACTGACGATGAAACACAGAAAATGCACCGGAATTAAATACGAACGGCACAATGTCGACTTAGGTACAAGAAGACTGACTGTTCTCACTGTCTATGTTTTGAACCATTCCTGTGACACTAGTTATAGATTCCGATGCTTCACTTCAGGTTTACTGTATCGCTTGGACCTTATTGACGATGAAACACAGAAATAGCATCGGAATTAAATACAAAAGGCACAATGCCGACTTAAGGACGAGAACACTGACACTTCTTACTGACTATGCTTTGAACCATTCCTGTGACACTAGTTGTAGATTCCGGTGCTTCACTTTAGGTTTACTGTATCCCTCTGACCTTCTTATTGACGATGAAACACAGAAATTTCAACGGAATTAAATACAAAAGGCACAATGCCGATTTAAGTACAAGAAGACTGACTCTTCTACTGACTATGTTTTGAACCATTCCTGTGACACTAGTTGTAGATTCCGATGCTTCACTCCAAGTTAACTGTATCCCTTGTACCTTCATATTGACGATGAAACACAGAAAATGCATCGGAATTAAATACAAAGGCACAATGCCGACTTAAGGACAAGAAGACTGACTCTTCTTACTGACTATGTTTTGAACCATTCCTGTGACACTAGTTATAGATTCATATGCTTCACATCAGGTTTCCTGTATACCTTGGACCTTCTTATTGACGATGAAACACAGAAATTGCATCGGAATTAAATACAAAAGGCATAATGCCGACTTAGGTACTGTCTATGTTTTGAACCATTCCTGTGCCACTAGTTATGGATTCCGATGCTTCACTCCAGGATTACTGTATCCCTTGGACCTTCTTATTGACGATTAAACATAGAAATTGCATTGGAATTAAATACAAAAGTCGCAAGGCCGACTTACGGAAAAGAAGACTGACTCGTCTTACTGACTATGTTTTGAACCATTCCAGTGACACTAGTTATAGATTCCGATGCTTCACTCCAGGTTTACTGTCTCCCTCTGACCTTCCTATTGACGATGAAACACAGAAATTGCACCGGAAATAAATACAAAAGGCACAATGCCGACTTAAGTACAAGAAGACTGACTCTTCCTACTGTCTATGTTTTGAACCAATCCATTGACACTAGTTATGGAATCCGATGCTTCACTCCAGGTTTACAGTATCCCTCGGACCTTCTTATTGACGATGAAACACTGAAATTGCATCGGAATTAAATAGAAAAGACACAATGCCGACTAAAGTACAAGATGACTGACTCTTTTTACTGACTCAGATTTGAACCATTCCTGTGACACTAGATATAGATTGCGATGCTTCACTTCAGGTTTACTGTATCCCTTGGACCTTCTTATTAACGATGAAACACAGAAATTGCATCGGAATTAAATACAAAAGGCACAATGCCGACTTAAGTACATGAAGACTGACTCTTCTTACTGTCAATGTTTTGAACGATTCCTGTGACACTAGTTATAGATTCCGATGCTTCACTTCAGGTTTGCTCTATCCCTTGAACCTTCTTATTGACGATGAAAAACAGAAATTGCATCGGAATTAAATACAAAAGGCACAATGCCGATTTAGGTGCATGAAGACAGACTCTTCTTACTGTCTATGTTTTGAACCATTCCTGTGACACTAGTTATAGATTCCGATGCTTCACTCCAGGTTTACTGTATCCCTTGGACCTTCTTATTGCCGATGAAACACAGAAAATGCATCGGAATTAAATACAAAGGCCAATGCCGACTTAAGGACAAGAAGACTGACTCTTCTTACTGACTATGTTCTGAACCATTCCTGTGACACTAGTTATAGATTCCGATGCTTCACTTCAGGTTTCCTGTATCCCTTGGACCTTCCTATTGACGATGAAACACAGAAATTGCACCGGAATTAAATACAAAAGCACAATACCGACCTTAGTACAAGAAGACTGACTCTTCTTACTGTCTATGCTTTGAACCATTCCATTGACACTATTTATAGATTCCCATACTTCACTCTAGGTTTACTGTATCCCTTGGACCTTCTTATTGATGATGAAGCACAGAAATTGCACCGGAATTAAATACAAAAGGCACAATGCCGACTTAAGTACAAGAAGACTGACTCTTCTTATTGACTATGTTTTGAACCATTCCTGTGCCACTAGTTATAGATTCCGATGCTTCACTTCAGGTTTCCTCTGTCCCTCTGACCATCTTATTGACGATGAAACACAGAAATTACATTGGAATTAAATACAAAAAGCACAATGCCGATTTAGGTGCATGAAAACTGACTCTTCTTACTGTCTATGTTTTGAACCATTCCTGTGACACTAGTTATAGATTCCAATGCTTCACTCCAGGTTTACTGTATCCCTTGGACCTTCTTATTGACGATGAAACACAGAAATTGAATCGGAATTAGAAACAAAAGGCACAATGCCGATTTAGGTGCATGAAGACTGACTCCTCTTACTGGCTATGTTTTGAACCATTCCTGTGACACTAGTTATAGATTCCGATGCCTCACTCCAGGTTTACTGTATCCCTCTCACCTTATTGACGATGAAACACAGAAAATGCATCGGAATTAAATACAAAGGCACAATGCCGACTTAAGGACAAGAAGACTGACTCTTCTTACTGACTATGTTTTGAACCATTCCTGTGACACTAGTTATAGATTCCGATGGTTCACTTCAGGTTTCCTGTATCGCTTGGACCTTCTTATTGACGATGAAACACAGAAATTGCATTGGAATTAAATACAAAAAAAGCGCAAGGCCGACTTAAGGACAAGAAGACTGACTCTTCTTACTGACCATGTTTTGTACCATTCCAGTGACACTAGTTATAGATTCCAATGCTTCACTTCAGGTTTACTGTGTCCCTCTGACCTTCCTATTGACGATGAAACACAGAAATTGCACCGGAATTAAATACAAAATGCTCAATGCCGACTTTAGTACAAGAAGACTGATTCTCCCTACTGTCTATGTTTTGAGCCATTCCATTGACACTAGTTATAGATTCCGATGCTTCACTCCAGGTTTACTGTATCCCTTGGACCTTCTTATTGACGATGAAACACTCAAATTGCATCGGAATTAAATAGAAAAGACACAATGCCGACTTAAGTACAAGAAGACTGACTCTTCTTACTGACTATGTTTTGAACCATTCCTGTGACAGTAGTTATAGATTGCGATGCTTCACTTCAGGTTAACTGTATCCCTTGGACCTTCTTATTGCCGATGAAACACAGAAAATGCATCGGAATTAAATACAAAGGCCAATGCCGACTTAAGGACAAGAAGACTGACTCTTCTTACTGACTATGTTCTGAACCATTCCAGTGACACTAGTTATAGATTCCAATGCTTCACTTCAGGTTTACTGTATCCCCTGAACCTTCTTATTGACGATGAAACACAGAAATTGAATCGGAATTAAAAACAAAAGGCACAATGCCGACTTAGGTACATGAAGACTGACACTTCTTACTGTCTATGTTTTGAACCATTTCTGTGACACTAGTTATAGATTCCCATGCTTCACTCCGGGATTACTGTATCCCTTGGCCCTTCTTATTGACGATGAAACACAGAAAGTGCATAGGAATTAAATACAAAAAGCAAATTTGCCGACTTAAGGAGAAGAAGACTGACTCTTCTTACTGACTATGTTTTGAACCATTCCTTTGACATTAGTTATAGATTCCGATGCTTCACTTCAGGTTTACTGTATCCCTCCGACCTTCTTATTGACGATGAAACACATAAATTGCAACGGAATAAAATAGAAAATGCACAATGCCGACATAAGTACAAGAAGACTGACCCTTCTTACTGTCTATGATTTGAACCATTCCTGTGACACTAGTTATAGATTCATATGCTTCACATCAGGTTTCCTGTATCCCTTGGACCTTCTTATTGACGATGAAACACAGAAATTGCATCGGAATTAAATACAAAAGGCACAATGCCGACTTAGGTACTGTCTATGTTTTGAACCATTCCTGTGCCACTAGTTATAGATTCCGATGCTTCACTCCAGGATTACTGTATCCCTTGGACCTTCTTATTGACGATGAAACACAGAAATTGCATTGGAATTAAATACAAAAAAAGCGCAAGGCCGACTTAAGGACAAGAAGACTGACTCTTCTTTCTGACCATGTTTTGTACCATTCCACTGACCCTAGTTATAGATTCCAATGCTTCACTTCAGGTTTACTGTGTCCCTCTGACCTTCCTATTGACGATGAAACACAGAAATTGCACCGGAATTAAATACAAAAGGCACAATGCCGACTTTAGTACAAGAAGACTGACTCTCCCTACTGTCTATGTTTTGAGCCATTCCATTGACACTAGTTATAGATTCCGATGTTTCACTCCAGGTTTACTGTATCCCTTGGACCTTCTTATTGACGATGAAACACTGAAATTGCATCGGAATTAAATAGAAAAGACACAATGCCGGCTTAAGTACAAGAAGACTGACTCTTCTTACTGACTATGTTTTGAACCATTCCTGTGACACTAGTTATAAATTGCGATGCTTCACTTCAGGTTTACTGTATCCCTTGGACCTTCTTATTAACGATGAAACACAGAAATTGCATCGGAATTAAATACAAAAGGCACAATGCCGACTTAAGTACATGAAGACTGACTCTTCTCACTGACTATGTTTTGAACCATTCCTGAGACACTAGTTATAAATACCGATGCTTCACTTCAGGTTTACTGTATCCCCTGAACCTTCTACTTGACGATGAAACACAGAAATTGAATCGGAATTAAAAACAAAAGGCACAATGCCGACTTAGGTACATGAAGACTGACACTTCTTACTGTCTATGTTTTGAACCATTCCTGTGCCACTAGTTATAGATTCCGATGCTTCTTTTCAGGTTTACTGTATCCCTCTGACCTTCCTATTGACGATGAAACGCAGAAATTGCACCGGAATTAAATACAAAAGGCACAATGCCGTCTTAAGTACAAGAAGACTGACTCTCCCTACTGTCTATGTTTTGAACCATTCCATTGACACTAGTTATGGAATCCGATGCTTCACTCCAGGGTTACAGTATCCCTCGGACCTTCTTATTGACGATGAAACACTGAAATTGCATCGGAATTAAATAAAAAAGACACAATGCCGACTTAAGTACAAGATGACTGACTCTTTTTACTGACTCAAATTTGAACCATTCCTGTGACACTAGATATAGATTGCGATGCTTCACTTCAGGTTTACTGGATCCGTTGGACCTTCTTATTAACGATGAATCACATTAATTGCATCGGAATTAAATACAAAATGCACAATGCCGACTTAAGTTCATGAAGACTGACTCTTCTCACTGACTATGATTTGAACCATTCCTGAGACACTAGTTATAACTACCGATGCTTCACTTCAGGTTTACTGTATCCCCTGAACCTTCTTATTGACGATGAAACACAGAAATTGAATCGGAATTAAAAACAAAAGGCACAATGCCGACTTAGGTACATGAAGACTGACACTTCTTAATGTCTATGTTTTGAACCATTACTGTGACACTAGTTATAGATTCTCATGCTTCACTCCAGGTTTACTGTATCCCTTGGCCCTTCTTATTGACGATGAAACACAGAAAGTGCATAGGAATGAAATACAAAAAGCAAATTTGCCGACTTAAGGAGAAGAAGACCGACTCTTCTTACTGACTAAGTTTTGAACCATTCCTTTGACATTAGTTATAGATTCCGATGCTTCACTTCAGGTTTACTGTATCCCTCCGACCTTCTTATTGACGATGAAACACATAAATTGCATCGGAATAAAATAGAAAATGCACAATGCCGACATAAGTACAAGAAGACTGACCCTTCTTACTGTCTATGTTTTGAACCATTCCTGTGACACTAGTTATAGATTCCGATGCTTCACTTAAATGTTTACTGTATACCTTATACTTTCCTATTGACGATGAGACACAGAAATTGCATCGGAATTAAATGCAAAAGGCTCAATGCCAGCTTAAGTACAAGAAGACTGTATCTTCTTTCTGTCTATGTTTTGAACCATTCCTGTGACACTAGTTATGGATTCCGATGCGTCACTCCTGGTTTACTGTATCCCTTGGACCTACTTAATGACGATGTAACACAGAAATTGCATAGGTATTAAATAGAAAAGGCACAATGCCGACTTAAGGACAAGAAGACTGACTCTTCTTACTGACTATGTTTTGAACCATTCCAGTGACACTAGTTATAGATTCCGATGCTTCACTTCAGGTTTACTGTATCCCTCTGACCTTCCTATTGACGATGAAACACAGAATTTGCACCGGAATTAAATACAAAAGGCACAATGCCGACTTAAGTACAAGTAGACTGACTCTTCCTACTGCCTATGTTTTGAACCATTCCATTGACACTAGTTATGGATTCCGATGCATCACTCCAGGTTTACTGTATCCCTCGGACCTTCTTATTGACGATGAAACACTGAAATTTCATCGGAATTAAATACAAAAGGCACAATGCCGACTTAAGTACATGAAGACTGACTCTTCTTACTGACTATGTTTTGAACCATTCCTGTGACACTAGTTATAGATTCCGATGCTTCTCTTCAGGTTTACTCTATCCCTTGAACCTTCTAATTGACGATGAAACACAGAAATTGCATCGGAATTAAATACAAAACGCACAATGCCCACTTAGGTACATGAAGACTGACTCTTCTTACTGTCTATGTTTTGAACCATTCCTGTGACACTAGTTATAGATTACGATGCTTCACTCCAGGTTTACTGTATCCCTTGGACCTTCTTATTGACGATGAAACCCAGAAATTGCATAGGAATTAAATACAAAAAGCACAATGCCGACTTAAGGATAGGGAGACTGACTCTTCTTACTGACTATGTTTTGAGCCATTCCTGTGACACTAGTTATAGATTCCGATGCTTCACTTCAGGTTTACTGTATCCCGCTGACCTTCTTATTGACGATAAAACACAGAAACTGCATCGGATTTAAATAGAAAATGCACAATGCCGACATAAGTACAAGAAGACTGACTCTTCTTAATGTCTATGTTTTGAACCATTCCTGTGACACTAGTTGTAGATTCCGATGATTCACTTCAGGTTAACTGTATCCCTTGGACCTTCTTATTGACGATGAATCACAGAAATTGCATCGGAATTAAATACAAATGGCACAATGCCGACATAAGTACAAGAAGACTGACTCTTCCTACTGTCTATGCTTTGAACCAATCCTGTGACACAAGTTATAGATTCCGATGCTTCACTCCGGGTTTACTGTATCCCTCTGCCCCTCTTATTGACAATGAAACGCACAAAATTGCACCGGAATTAAATACAAGATTCACAATGCCGACTTAAGTACAAGAAGACTGACTCTTCTTACTGTCTAAGTTTAGAACCATTCCATTGACACTAGTTATAGATTCCGATGATTCACTCCAGGTTTACTGTATCCCTTGGACCATCTTATTGACTATGAAACACTGAAATTGCATCGGAATTAAATACAAAAGGCAATATGCCGCCTAAAGTACAAGAAGACTGACTCTTCCTACTGTCTATGTGTAGAACCATTCCTGTGACACTAGTTATAGATTCCGATGCTTCACTTCAGGTTTACTGTATCCCTCTGACCTTATTGACGATGAAACACAGAAATTGCATCGGAATTAAATACAAAAGGCACAATACCGACTTAAGTACAAGAAGATAGACTCTTCTTACTGTCTATGTTTTGATCCATTCCTGTGACACTAGTTATAGATTCCGATGCTTCAGTTGAGGTTTACTGTATCATTTGGACCTTCTCATTGACGATGAAACACAGAAATTACATCGGAAGTAAATACTAAATGCACAATGCCGATTTAAGTACAAAAAGACTGACTCTTCTTACTGACTAAGATTTGAACCATTCCTGTGACACTAGTTATAGATTCCGATGCTTCACTTCAGGTTTACTGTATCCCTCTGACCTCCTTATTGACGATGAAACACAGATATTGCATCGGAATCAAATACAAGAATCACAATGCCGACTTAAGTACAAGAATACTGACTCTTCTTACTGTCTATGTTTGAACCATTCCTGTGACACTAGTTATAGATTCCGATGCTTGACTTCAGGTTTACTGTATCCCTTGGACCTTCTTATTGACGATGAAACACAGATACTGCATCGGAATTTAATACAAAAAGCACAATGCCGGCTCAAGTACAAGAAGACTGACTCTTCTTAATGACAATGCTTTGAGCCATACCAGTGACGCTAGTTATAGATACCGATGCTTCACTTCAGGTTTACTGTGTTCCTCTTACCTTCTTATTGTCGATAAATTACAGAAATTGCATTGGAATTAAATACAAATAGCACAATGCCGACTTAAGTACAAGAAGACTGACTTTTCTTACTGACTATGCTTTGAACCATTTCTGTGGCACTAGTTATAGATCCCGATGCTTCACTTCAGGGTTACTGTATCCCTCTGATCATCTTATTGACGATGAAACACAGAAATTGCATCGGAATTAAATACAAAAGGCACAATGCCGACTTAAGTACAAGAAGACTGACTCTTCTTACTGTCTATGTTTTGAACCATTCCTATGACACTAGTTATAGATTCCGATGCTTCACGTCATGTTTACAGTATCCCTTGGACCTTCTTATTGACGATGAAACACAGAAATTGCATCGGAATTTAATACAAAAGGCACAATGTCGACTTAAGTACAAGAAGACTGACTCTTCTTACTGACTATGTTTGAACCATTCCTGTGACACTAGTTACAGAATCCTATGATTCACTTCAGGTTTACTGTATCCCTCTGACCTTCTTATTGACGATGAAACACAGAAATTGCACCGGAATTAAATACAAAAGGCACAATGCCGACTTAAGTACATGAAGACCGACTCTTCTTACTGACTATGCTTTGAACCATTCCTGTGCTTTACTTCAGGTTTAGTGTATCCCTTGGACCTTCTTATTAACGATGAAACACAGAAATTGCATCGGAATTAAATAGAAAAGGCACAATGCCGACTTAAGTACAAGAAGACTTTATCTTCTTACTGTCTATGCTTTGAACCATTTCTGTGACACTAGTTATAGATTCCGATGCTTCACTCCAGGTTTACTGTATCCCTTGGACCTTCGTATTGACGATGAAACACAGAAAATGCATCGGAATTAAATACAATAGGCACAATGCCGACTTAAGTACAAGAAGACTGACTCTTCCTACTGTCTATGATTTGAACCATTCCTGTGACACTAGTTATAGATTCCGATGCTTCACTTCAGGTTTACTGTATGCATCTGACCTTCGTGTTGACGATGAAACACAGAAATTGCATCGGAATAAAAAAGAAAATGCACAATGCCGACTTAAATACAAGAAGACTGACCCTTCCTACTGTCTATGTTTGAATCATTCCTGTGACACTAGTTATAGATTCTGGTGCTTCACTTCAGGTTTACTGCATCCCTCTGACCTTCTTATTGACGATGAAACACAGAAATTGCATCGGAATTAAATACAAAAGCACAATGCCGACTTAAGTACAAGAGGACTGACTCTTCCCAAAGTCCATGTTTTGAACCATTCCTGTGACACTAGTAATAGATTCAGATGCCTCACTTCAGGTTTACTGTATACCTCTAACCTTCTTCTTGTCGATGAAACACTGAAATTGCTTCGGTATTAAATAGATTAGGCAAATATGCCGACTTAAGTACAAGAAGACTACCTCTTCTTACTGACTATGTTTTGAACCACTCCTGTGACACTAGTTACTGATTCCGATGCTTCACTCCAGGTTTAATGTAGCCCTTGGACCTTCTTATTGACGATGAAACACAGAAATAGCTTCGGAATGAAATACAAAAGCCACAATGCCGACTTAAGGACAAGAAGACTGACTCTTCTTACTGACTATGTTTTGAACCATTCCTGAGACACTAGTTATAGATTCCGAAGCTTCACTTTAGGTTTACTGTATCCCTCTGACCTTCTTATGGACGATGAGACACAGAAATTGCACCGGAATTAAATACAAAAGGCACAATGCCGACTTTAGTACAAGAAGACTGACTCTTCTTACTGTGTATGTTTTGAACCATTCCATTGACACTACTAATAGATTCCGATGCTTCACTCAGGTTTACTGTATCCCTCTGACCTTCTTATTGACGATGAAACACAGAAATTACATTGGAATTAAATACAAATGGCACAATGCCGACTTAAGTACATAAAGACTGACTCTTCTTACTGACTATGTTTTGAACCATTCCTGTGACACTAGTTATAGATTCCGATGCTTCACTCCGGGTTTACTGTATCCCTCTGCCCCTCTTATTGACAATGAAACGCACAAAATTGCACCGGAATTAAATACAAGATTCACAATGCCGACTTAAGTACAAGAAGACTGACTCTTCTTACTGTCTAAGTTTAGAACCATTCCATTGACACTAGTTATAGATTCCGATGCTTCACTCCAGGTTTACTGTATCCCTTGGACCATCTTATTGACTATGAAACACTGAAATTGCATCGGAATTAAATACAAAAGGCAATATGCCGCCTAAAGTACAAGAAGACTGACTCTTCCTACTGTCTATGTGTAGAACCATTCCTGTGACACTAGTTATAGATTCCGATGCTTCACTTCAGGTTTACTGTATCCCTCTGACCTTATTGACGATGAAACACAGAAATTGCATCGGAATTAAATACAAAAGGCACAATACCGACTTAAGTACAAGAAGATAGACTCTTCTTACTGTCTATGTTTTGATCCATTCCTGTGACACTAGTTATAGATTCCGATGCTTCAGTTCAGGTTTACTGTATCATTTGGACCTTCTCATTGACGATGAAACACAGAAATTACATCGGAAGTAAATACTAAATGCACAATGCCGATTTAAGTACAAAAAGACTGACTCTTCTTACTGACTAAGATTTGAACCATTCCTGTGACACTAGTTATAGATTCCGATGCTTCACTTCAGGTTTACTGTATCCCTCTGACCTCCTTATTGACGATGAAACACAGATATTGCATCGGAATCAAATACAAAAATCACAATGCCGACTTAAGTACAAGAATACTGACTCTTCTTACTGTCTATGTTTGAACCATTCCTGTGACACTAGTTATAGATTCCGATGCTTGACTTCAGGTTTACTGTATCCCTTGGACCTTCTTATTGACGATGAAACACAGATACTGCATCGGAATTTAATACAAAAAGCACAATGCCGGCTCAAGTACAAGAAGACTGACTCTTCTTAATGACAATGCTTTGAGCCATACCAGTGACGCTAGTTATAGATACCGATGCTTCACTTTGGGTTTACTGTGTTCCTCTTACCTTCTTATTGTCGATAAATTACAGAAATTGCATTGGAATTAAATACAAATAGCACAATGCCGACTTAAGTACAAGAAGACTGACTTTTCTTACTGACTATGCTTTGAACCATTTCTGTGGCACTAGTTATAGATCCCGATGCTTCACTTCAGGGTTACTGTATCCCTCTGATCATCTTATTGACGATGAAACACAGAAATTGCATCGGAATTTAATACAAAAGGCACAATGCCGACTTAAGTACAAGAAGACTGACTCTTCTTACTGACTATGTTTTGAACCATTCCTGTGACACTAGTTACAGAATCCTATGATTCACTTCAGGTTTACTGTATCCCTCTGACCTTCTTATTGACGATGAAACACAGAAATTGCACCGGAATTAAATACAAAAGGCACAATGCCGACTTAAGTACATGAAGACCGACTCTTCTTACTGACTATGCTTTGAACCATTCCTGTGACACTACTTATAGATTCCGATGCTTTACTTCAGGTTTAGTGTATCCCTTGGACCTTCTTATTAACGATGAAACACAGAAATTGCATCGGAATTAAATAGAAAAGGCACAATGCCGACTTAAGTACAAGAAGACTGTATCTTCTTACTGTCTATGCTTTGAACCATTTCTGTGACACTAGTTATAGATTCCGATGCTTCACTCCAGGTTTACTGTATCCCTTGGACCTTCGTATTGACGATGAAACACAGAAAATGCATCGGAATTAAATACAATAGGCACAATGCCGACTTAAGTACAAGATGACTGACTCTTCCTACTGTCTATGATTTGAACCATTCCTGTGACACTAGTTATAGATTCCGATGCTTCACTTCAGGTTTACTGTATGCATCTGACCTTCGTGTTGACGATGAAACACAGAAATTGCATCGGAATTAAAAAGAAAAAGCACAATGCCGACTTAAATACAAGAAGACTGACTCTTCCTACTGTCTATGTTTGAATCATTCCTGTGACACTAGTTATAGATTCTGGTGCTTCACTCCAGGTTTACTGCATCCCTCTGACCTTCTTATTGACGATGAAACACAGAAATTGCATCGGAATTAAATACAAAAGCACAATGCCGACTTAAGTACAAGAGGACTGACTCTTCCCAAAGTCCATGTTTTGAACCATTCCTGTGACACTAGTAATAGATTCAGATGCCTCACTTCAGGTTTACTGTATACCTCTAACCTTCTTCTTGTCGATGAAACACTGAAATTGCTTCGGTATTAAATAGATTAGGCAAATATGCCGACTTAAGTACAAGAAGACTACCTCTTCTTACTGACTATGTTTTGAACCACTCCTGTGACACTAGTTACTAATTCCGATGCTTCACTCCAGGTTTAATGTAGCCCTTGGACCTTCTTATTGACGATGAAACACAGAAATAGCTTCGGAATTAAATACAAAAGCCACAATGCCGACTTAAGGACAAGAAGACTGACTCTTCTTACTGACTATGTTTTGAACCATTCCTGAGAAACTAGTTATAGATTCCGAATCTTCACTTTAGGTTTACTGTATCCCTCTGACCTTCTTATGGACGATGAGACACAGAAATTGCACCGGAATTAAATACAAAAGGCACAATGCCGACTTAAGTACAAGAAGACTGACTCTTCTTACTGTGTATGTTTTGAACCATTCCATTGACACTACTAATAGATTCCGATGCTTCACTCAGGTTTACTGTATCCCTCTGACCTTCTTATTGACGATGAAACACAATAATTACATTGGAATTAAATACAAATGGCACAATGCCGACTTAAGTACATAAAGACTGACTCTTCTTACTGACTATGTTTTGAACCATTCCTGTGACACTA
Organism: Schistocerca piceifrons; assembly: GCF_021461385.2. Lineage (NCBI taxonomy): Eukaryota > Metazoa > Arthropoda > Insecta > Orthoptera > Acrididae > Schistocerca > Schistocerca piceifrons. The sequence continues at coordinate 648,594 of NW_025728400.1, forward strand.
GTTATAGATTCCGATGCTTCACTTCAGGTTTACTGTATCCCTTGGACCTTCTTATTGACGATGAAACACAGAAATTGCATCGGAATTAAATCAAAAGGCACAATGCCGACGTAAGGACATGAAGACTGACTCTTCTTACTGACTATGTTTTGAACCATTCCTGTGACACTAGTTATAGATTCCGATGCTTCACTCCAGGTTTACTGCATCCCTTGGACCTTCGTATTGACGATAAAGCACAGAAAATGCATTGGAATTAAATACAAAAGTCACAATGCCGACTTAAGTACAAGAAGACTGACTCTTCCTACAGTCTATGTTTTGAACCATTCCTGTGACACTAGTTATAGATTCCGATGCTTCAATTCAGGTTTACTGTATGCATCTGACCTTCTTATTGACGATGAAACACAAATAATGGCATCGGAATTAAATAGAAAAGGCACAATGCCGACTTAAATACAAGAAGACTGACTCTTCCTACTGTCTATGCTTTGAATCATTCCTGTGACACTAGTTATAGATTCTGATGCTTCACCTCTGGTTTACTGTATCCCTCTGACCTTCTTATTGACGATGAGACACGGAAATTGCACCGGAGTTAAATACAAAAGGCACAATGCCGACTTAAGTACAAGAAGACTGACTCTTCTTACTGTGTATGGTTTTAACCATTCCATTGACACTACTTATAGATTCCGATGCTGCACTTCAGGTTTACTGTATGCATCTGACCTTCTTATTGACGATGAAACACAGAAATTACATCGGAATTTAATACAAAAGGCACAATGCCGACTTAAGTACAAAAAGACTGATTCTTGTTACTGACTATGTTTTGAACCATTCCTGTGCCACTAGTAATAGATTCAGATGCCTCACTTCAGGTTTACTGTATACCTCTGACCTTCTACTTGTCGATGAAACACTGAAATTGCTTCGTATTAAATAGATTAGGCAAATATGCCGACTTAAGTACAAGAAGACTACCTCTTCTTACTGACTATGTTTTGAACCATTCCTGTGACACTAGTTACTGATTCCGATGCTTCACTCCAGGTTTACTGTAGCCCTTGGACCTTCTTATTGACGATGAAACACAGAAATAGCATCGGAATTAAATACAAAAGGCACAATGCCGACTTAAGGACAAGAAGACTTACTCTTCTTACTGACTATGTTTTGAACCATTCCTGTGACACTAGTTATAGATTCCGATGCTTCACTTTAGGTTTACTGTATCCCTCTGACCTTCTTATGGACGATGAGACACAGAAATTGCACCGGAATTAAATACAAAGTGCACAATGCCGACTTAAGTACAAGAAGACTGACTCTTCTTACTTTGTATGTTTTGAACAATTCCATTGACACTACTTATAGATTCCGATGCTTCACTCTGGTTTACTGTATCCCTCTGACCTTCTTATTGACGATGAAACACAGAAATTACATCGGAATTAAACACAAAAGGCACAATGCCGACTTAAGTACAAAAAGACTGACTCTTGTTACTGACTATGTTTCGAACCATTCCTGTGACACTAGTTACAGATTCCGATGCTTCACTTCAGGTTTACTGCATCCCTCTGACCTTCTTATTGACGATGAAACACAGAAATTGCATCGGAATTAAATAGAAAAGGCACAATGATGACTTAAGAACAAGAAGACTGACTCTTGTTACTGTCTATGTTTGGAACCATTCCTATGACACTAGTTATAGATTCCGATGCTTCACTTCAGGTTTACTGTATCCCTCTGACCTTCCTATTCACGATGAAACACAGAAATTGCATCGGAATTAAATACAAAAGGCACAATGCCGACATATGGACAAGAAGACTGACTCTTCTTACTGACTATGTTTTAAACCATTCCTGTGACACTAGTTATAGATTCCGATGCTTCACTTCAGGTTTACTATATCCCTCTGACCTTCTTATTCACGATGAAACAAAGAAATTGCATCGGAACTAAATACAAAAGGCACAATGCCGACTTAAGCACATGAAGACTGATTCTTCTTACTGTCTATGTTTAGAAACATTCCATTGACACTAGTTATAGATTCCGAAGCTTCACTTTAGGTTTACTGTATCCCTCTGACCTTCTTATGGACGATGAGACACAGAAATTGCACCGGAATTAAATACAAAAGGCACAATGCCGACTTAAGTACAAGATGACTGACTCTTCTTACTGTGTATGTTTTGAACCATTCCATTGACACTACTAATAGATTCCGATGCTTCACTCAGGTTTACTGTATCCCTCTGACCTTCTTATTGACGATGAAACACAGAAATTACATCGGAATTAAATACAAAAGGCACAATGCCGACTTAAGTACATAAAGACTGACTCTTCTTACTGACTATGTTTTGAACCATTCCTGTGACACCAGTTATAGATTCCGATGCTTCACTCCAGGTTTACTGCATCCCTTGGACCTTCGTATTGACGATGAAGCACAGAAAATGCATTGGAATTAAGTACAAAAGTCACAAAGCCGACTTAAGTACAAGAAGACTGACTCTTCCTACAGTCTGTGTTTTGAACCATTCCTGTGACACTAGTTATAGATTTCGATGCTTCACTTCAGGTTTACTGTATGCATCTGACCTTCTTATTGACGATGAAACACAAAAAATGGCATCGGAATTAAATAGAAAAGGCACAATGCCGACTTAAATACAAGAAGACTGACTCTTCCTACTGTCTATGTTTTGAATCATTCCTGTGACACTAGTTATAGATTCTGATGCTTCACCTCTGGTTTACTGTATCCCTCTGACATTCTTATTGACGATGAGACACGGAAATTGCACCGGAATTAAATACAAAAGGCACAATGCCGACTTAAGTACTAGAAGACTGACTCTTCTTACTGTGTATGGTTTTAACCATTCCATTGACACTACTTATAGATTCCGATGCTTCACTCTGGTTTACTGTATCCCTCTGACCTTCTTATTGACGATGAAACACAGAAATTACATCGGAATTAAATACAAAATGCACAATGCCGACTTAAGTACAGAAAGACTGACTCTTGTTACTGACTATGTTTTGAACCATTACTGTGACACTAGTTACAGATTCCGATGCTTCACTTCAGGTTTACTGCATCCCTCTGACCTTCTTATTGACGATGAATCACAGAAATTGCATCGGAATTAAATGGAAAAGGCACAATGATGACTTAAGAACAAGAAGACTGACTCTTGTTACTGTCTATGTTTGGAACCATTCCTATGACACTAGTTATAGATTCCGATGCTTCACTTCAGGTTTACTGTATCCCTCTGACCTTCCTATTCACGATGAAACATAGAAATTGCATCGGAATTAAATACAAAAGGCACAATGCCGACTTATGGACAAGAAGACTGACTCTTCTTACTGACTATGTTTTGAACCATTCCTGTGACACTAGTTATAGATTCCGATGCTTCACTTCAGGTTTACTATATCCCTCTGACCTTCTTATTCACGATGAAACAAAGAAATTGCATCGGAACTAAATACAAAAGGCACAATGCCGACTTAAGCACATGAAGACTGATTCTTCTTACTGTCTATGTTTTGAAACATTCCATTGACACTAGTTATAGATTCCGATGCTTCACTTCAGGTTTACTGTATCCCTTGGACCTTCTTATTGACGATGAAACACAGAAATTGCATCGGAATAAAATAAAAGAGGCACAATGCCGAATTAAGTACATGAAGACTGACTCTTCTAACTGTCTATGCTTTGAACCTTTCCATTGACACTAATTATAGATTCCGATGCTTCACTCCAGCTTTACTGTATCTTTTGGACCTTCTTATTGTCGATGAAACACTGAAATTGCATTGGTATTAAATAGATTAGGCAAATATGCCGACTTAAGTACAAGAAGACTGACTCTTCTTACTGACAATGTTTAGAACCATTCCTGTGACACTAGTTATAGATTCCGATGCTTCTCTTCAGGTTTACTGTATCCCTTGGACCTTCTTATTGACGATGAAACACAGAAATTGCATCGGAATTAAATACAAAAGGCACAATGCCGACTTAGGTACATGAAGACTGACTCTTCTTACTGACTATGTTTTGAACCATTCCTGTGACACTAGTTATAGATGCCGATGCTTCACTTCAGGTTTACTGTATCCCTTGGACCTTCTTATTGACGATGAAACACAGAAATTGCATCGGAATTAAATCAAAAGGCACAATGCCGACTTAAGTACATGAAGACTGACTCTTCTTACTGACTATGTTTTGAACCATTCCTGTGACACTAATTATAGATTCCGATGCTACACTCCACGTTTACTGTATCTCTTGGACCTTCTTATTGACGATGAAACACAGAAATTTCATCGGAATTAAATAGAAAAGGCACAATGCCGACTTAAGTACATGAAGACTGACTCTTCTTACTGTCTATGTTTTGAACCATTCCTGTGACACTAGTTATAGATTCCGATGCTTCACTTCAGGTTTACTGTATGCATCTGACCTTCTTATTGACGATGAAACACAAAAAATTGCATCGGAATTAAATAGAAAAGGCACAATGCAGACTTAAATATAAGAAGACTGACTCTTCCTACTGTCTATCTTTTGAATCATTCCTGTGAGACTAGTTATAGATTCTGATGCTTCACTTCTGGTTTACTGTATCCCTCTGACCTTCTTATTGACGATGAGACACAGAATTTGCACCGGAATTAAATACAAAAGGCACAATGCCGACTTAAGTACAAAAAGACTGATTCTTGTTACTGACTATGTTTTGAACCATTCCTGTGCCACTAGTAATAGATTCAGATGCCTCACTTCAGGTTTACTGTATACCTCTGACCTTCTACTTGTCGATGAAACACTGAAATTACTTCGTATTAAATAGATTAGGCAAATATGCCGACTTAAGTACAAGAAGACTACCTCTTCTTACTGACTATGTTTTGAACCATTCCTGTGACACTAGTTACTGATTCCGATGCTTCACTCCAGGTTTACTGTAGCCCTTAGACCTTCTTATTGACGATGAAACACAGAAATAGCATCGGAATTAAATACAAAAGGCACAATGCCGACTTAAGGACAAGAAGACTGACTCTTCTTACTGACTATGTTTTGAACCATTCCTGTGACACTAGTTATAGATTCCGATGCTTCACTTTAGGTTTACTGTATCCCTCTGACCTTCTTATGGACGATGAGACACAGATATTGCACCGGAATTAAATACAAAAGGCACAATGCCGACTTAAGTACAAGAAGACTGACTCTTCTTACTTTGTATGTTTTGAACAATTCCATTGACACTACTTATAGATTCCGATGCTTCACTCTGGTTTACTGTATCCCTCTGACCTTCTTATTGACGATGAAACACAGAAATTACATCGGAATTAAATACAAAATGCACAATGCCGACTTAAGTACAGAAAGACTGACTCTTGTTACTGACTATGTTTTGAACCATTCCTGTGACACTAGTTACAGATTCCGATGCTTCACTTCATGTTTACTGCATCCCTGTGACCTTCTTGTTGACGATGAAACACAGAAATTGCATCGGAATTAAATGGAAAAGGCACAATGATGACTTAAGAACAAGAAGACTGACTCTTGTTACTGTCTATGTTTGGAACCATTCCTATGACACTAGTTATAGATTCCGATGCTTCACTTCAGGTTTACTGTATCCCTCTGACCTTCCTATTCACGATGAAACACAGAAATTGCATCGGAATTAAATACAAAAGGCACAATGCCGACTTATGGACAAGAAGACTGACTCTTCTTACTGACTATGTTTTGAACCATTCCTGTGACACTAGTTATAGATTCCGATGCTTCACTTCAGGTTTACTATATCCCTCTGACTTTCTTATTCACGATGAAACAAAGAAATTGCATCGGAACTAAATACAAAAGGCACAATGCCGACTTAAGCACATGAAGACTGATTCTTCTTACTGTCTATGTTTAGAAACATTCCATTGACACTAGTTATAGATTCCGATGCTTCACTTCAGGTTTACTGTATGCATCTGACCTTCTTATTGACGATGAAACACAAAAAATTGCATCGGAATTAAATAGAAAAGGCACAATGCAGACTTAAATATAAGAAGACTGACTCTTCCTACTGTCTATCTTTTGAATCATTCCTGTGACACTAGTTATAGATTCTAATGCTTCACTTCTGGTTTACTGTATCCCTCTGACCTTCTTATTGACGATGAGACACAGAAATTGCACCGGAATTAAATACAAAAGGCACAATGCCGACTTAAGTACATGAAGACTGACTCTTCTTACTGACTATGTTTTGAAGCATTCCTGTGACACTAGCTATAGATTCCGATGCTTCACTTCAGGTTTACTATATCCCTCTGACCTTCTTATTCACGATGAAACAAAGAAATTGCATCGGAACTAAATACAAAAGGCACAATGCCGACTTAAGCACATGAAGACTGATTCTTCTTACTGTCTATGTTTAGAAACATTCCATTGACACTAGTTATAGATTCCGATGCTTCACTTCAGGTTTACTGTATCCCTTGGACCTTCTTATTGACGATGAAACACAGAAATTGCATCGGAATTAAATACAAGAGGCACAATGCCGAATTAAGTACATGAAGACTGACTCTTCTAACTGTCTATGCTTTGAACCTTTCCATTGACACTAATTATAGATTCCGATGCTTCACTCCAGCTTTACTGTATCTTTTGGACCTTCTTATTGTCGATGAAACACTGAAATTGCATTGGTATTAAATAGATTAGGCAAATATGCCGACTTAAGTACAAGAAGACTGACTCTTCTTACTGACTATGTTTAGAACCATTCCTGTGACACTAGTTATAGATTCCGATGCTTCTCTTCAGGTTTACTGTATCCCTTGGACCTTCTTATTGACGATGAAACACAGAAATTGCATCGGAATTAAATACAAAAGGCACAATGCCGACTTAGGTACATGAAGACTGACTCTTCTTACTGACTATGTTTTGAACCATTCCTGTGACACTAGTTATAGATTCCGATGCTTCACTTCAGGTTTACTGTATCCCTTGGACCTTCTTATTGACGATGAAACACAGAAATTGCATCGGAATTAAATCAAAAGGCACAATGCCGACTTAAGTACATGAAGACTGACTCTTCTTACTGACTATGTTTTGAACCATTCCTGTGACACTAATTATAGATTCCGATGCTACACTCCACGTTTACTGTATCTCTTGGACCTTCTTATTGACGATGAAACACAGAAATTTCATCGGAATTGAATAGAAAAGGCACAATGCCGACTTAAGTACAAGAAGACTGACTCTTCTTACTGTCTATGTTTTGAACCATTCCTGTGACACTAGTTATAGATTCCGATGCTTCACTCCAGGTTTACTGTATCCCTTGGACCTTCGTATTGACGATGAAACACAGAAAATGCATTGGAATTAAATACAAAAGTCACAATGCCGACTTAAGTACAAGAAGACTGACTCTTCCTACAGTCTATGTTTTGAACCATTCCTGTGACACTAGTTATAGATTCCGATGCTTCACTTCAGGTTTACTGTATGCATCTGACCTTCTTATTGACGATGAAACACAAAAAATTGCATCGGAATTAAATAGAAAAGGCACAATGCAGGCTTAAATATAAGAAGACTGACTCTTCCTACTGTCTATCTTTTGAATCATTCCTGTGACACTAGTTATAGATTCTGATGCTTCACTTCTGGTTTACTGCATCCCTCTGACCTTCTTATTGACGATGCAACACAGAAATTGCACCGGAATTAAATACAAAAGGCACAATGCCGACTTAAGTACATGAAGACCGACTCTTCTTACTGACTATGTTTTGAACCATTCTTGTGACAATAGTTATAGATTCCGATGCTTTACTTCAGGTTTACTGTATCCCTTGGACCTTCTTATTGACGATGAAACACAGAAATTGCATCGGAATTAAATAGAAAAGGCACAATGCCGACTTAAGTACAAGAAGACTGACTCTTCTTACTGACTATGCTTTGAACCATTAATGTGACACTAGTTATAGCTTCCGATGCTTCACTTGAGGTTTACTCTATACCTCTGACCTTCTTATTGTCGATGAAACACTGATATTGCTTCGGTATTAAATAGATTAGGCCAATATGCCGACTTAAGTACAAGAAGACAACCTCTTCTTACTGACTATGTTTTGAACCATTCCTGTGACACTAGTTATAGATTCCGATGCTTAACTTCAGGTTTATAGTATCCCTCTGACCTTCTTATTGACGATGATACATAGAAATTGCACCGGAATTAAATACAATAGGCACAAAGCCGACATAATTACAAGAAGACTGACTCTTCTTACTGTCTATGCTTTGAACCATTCCATTAACACTATTTATAGATTCCGATCCTTCACTCCAGGTTTACTGTATCCCTTGGACCTTCTTATTGACGTGAAACACTGAAATTGCATCGGAATTAAATACAAAAGCGCAATGCCGACTTATGGACAAGAAGACTCACTCTTCTTACTGACTATGTTTTGGACCATTCTTGTGACACTAGTTATAGATTCCGATGCTTCACTTCAGGTTTACTGTATCCCTCTAACCATCTTATTCACGATGAGACACAGAAATTGCATCGGAATTAATTACAAAAGGAACAATGCCGACTTACGGACAAGAAGACTGACTCTTCTTACTATCAATGCTTTTGAACCATTCCATTGAAACTAGTTATAGATTCCGATGCTTCACTTCAGGTTTACTGTATCCCTTGGACCTTCTTGTTGACGATGAAACACAGAAATTGCATCGGAATTAAATACAAAAGGCACAATGCCGACTTAAGTACATGAAGACTGACTCTTCTTACTGTCTATGCTTTGAACCATTCCATTGACTCTAGTTATAGATTCCGATGCTTCACTCCAGGTTTACTGTATCCCTTGGACCTTCTTATTGTCGATGAAACACTGAAATTGCATCGGTATTAAATAGATTAGGCAAATATGACGACTTAAGTACAAGAAGACTGACTCTTCTTACTGACTATGTTTTGAACCATTCCTGTGACACTAGTTATAGATTCCGATGCTTCACTTCAGGTTTACTGTATCCCTTGGACCTTCTTATTGACGATGAAACACAGAAATTGCATCGGAATTAAATACAAAAGGCACATTGCCGACTTAAGTACATGAAGACTGACTCTTCTTACTGACTATGTTTTGTACCATTCCTGTAACACTAGTTATAGATTCCGATGCTTTACTTTAGGTTTACTGTATCCCTTGGACCTTCTTATTGACGATGAAACACAGAAATTGCATCGGAATTAAATAAAAAAGGCACAATGTCGACTTAAGTACATGAAGACTGACTTTTCTTACTGACTATGTTTTCAAGCATTCCTGTGACACTCGTTACAGATTCCGATGCTACACTCCAGGTTTACTGTATCCCTTGGACCTTCTTCTTGACGATGAAACACAGGAATTTCATCGGAATTAAATACAAAAGGCACAATGCCGACTTAAGGACAAGAAGACTGACTCTTCTTTCTGACTATGATTTGAACCATTCCTCTGACACTGGTTATAGATTCCGATGCTTCACTTCAGGTTTACTGTATACCTCTGACCTTCTTATTGTCGATGAGACACTGAAATTGCATCGGAATTAAATACAAAAGGCACAATGCCGACTTAAGTACTAGAAGACTGACTCTTCTTACTGACTACGCTTTGAACCATTTCTGTGACACTAGTTACAGATTCTGATGCTTCACGTCAGGTTTACTGTATCCCTTGGACCTTCTTATTGACGATGAAACACAGAAATTGCAACGGAATTAAATACAAAATTCACAATGCCGACTTAAGTACAAGAAGACTGACTCCTTTACTGACTAAGTTTTGAACCATTCCTGTGACACTAGTTTTAGAATCCAATGATTCACTTCAGGTTTACTGTATCCCTCTCACCTTATTGACGATGAAACACAAAAATTGCACCGGAATTAAATACAAAAGGCACAATGCCGACTTAAGTACATGAAGACCGACTCTTCTTACTGACTACGTTTGAACCATTCCTGTGACACTAGTTATAGATTCCGATGCTTTACTTCAGGTTTACTGTATCCCTTGGACCTTCTTATTGACGATGAAACACAAAAATTGCATCGGAATTAAATAGAAAAGGCACAATGCCGACTTAAGTACAAGAAGACTGTATCTTCCTACTGTCTATGTTGTGATCCATTCCTCTGACACTAGTTATAGATTCCGATGCTTCACTCCAGGTTTACTGTATCCCTTGGACCTTCTTATTGACGATGAAACACAGAAAATACAACGAAATTAAATTCAAAAGGCATAACGCCGACTTAAGGACAAGAAGACTGACTCTTCTTACTGACTATGTTTTGAACCATTCCTGTGACACTAGTTCTAGATTCCGATGCTTCACTTCAGGTTTATTGTATCCCTTGGACCTTCTTATTGACGATGAAACACAGCAATTGCATCGGAATTAAATAGAAAAGTCACAATGCCGACTTAAGTACAAGAAGACTGTATCTTCTTACTGTCTATGTTTGAACCATTCCTGTGACACTAGTTATAGATTCCCATGCTTCACTTGAGGTTTACTGTATACCTCTGACCTTCTTATTGTCGATGAAACACTGATATTGCTTCGGTATTAAATAGATTAGGCAAATATGCCGGCTTAAGTACAAGAAGACAACCTCTTCTCACTGACTATGTATTGAACCATTCCTGTGACACTAGTTATAGATTCCGATGCTCCACTTCAGGTGGATTGTATCCCTCTGACATTCTTATTGACGATGATACACAGAAATTGCACCGGAATTAAATACAATAGGCACAAAGCCGACATAATTACAAGAAGACTGACTCTTCTTACTGTCTATGCTTTGAACCATTCGATTAACACTATTTATCGATTCCGATACTTCACTCCAGGTTTACTGTATCCCTTGGACCTTCTTATTGACGTGAAACACTGAAATTGCATCGGAATTAAATACAAAAGCACAATGCCGACTTATGGACAAGAAGACTCACTCTTCTTACTGACTATGTTTTGAACCATTTCTGTGACACTAGTTATAGATTCCGATGCTTCACTTCAGGGTTACTGTATCCCTCTAATCTTCTTATTCACGATGAAACACAGAAATTGCATCGGAATTAATTACAAAAGGAACAATGCCGACTTAAGGACAAGAAGACTGACTCTCCTTACTATCAATGTTTTGAACCATTCCATTGACACTAGTTATAGATTCCGATGTTTCACTTCAGGTTTACTGTATCCCCTGGACCTTCTTGTTGACGATGAAACACAGAAATTGCATCGGAATTAAACACAAAAGGCACAATGCCGACTTAAGTACATGAAGACTGACTCTTCTTACTGTCTATGCTTTGAACCATTCCATTGACTCTAGTTATAGATTCCGATGCTTCACTCCAGGTTTACTGTATCCCTTGGACCTTCTTATTGTCGATGAAATACTGAAATTGCATCGGTATTAAATAGATTAGGCAAATATGCCGACTTAAGTACAAGAAGACTGACTCTTCTTACTGACTATGTTTTGAACCATTCCTGTGGCACTAGTTATAGATTCCGATGCTTCACTTCAGGTTTACTGTATCCCTTGGACCTTCTTATTGACGATGAAACACAGAAATTGCATCGGAATTAAATACAAAAGTCACATTGCCGACTTAAGTACATGAAGACTGACTCTTCTTACTGACTATGTTTTGAACCATTCCTGTAACACTAGTTATAGATTCCGATGCTTTACTTTAGGTTTACTGTATCCCTTGGACCTTCTTATTGACGATGAAACACAGGAATTGCATCGGAATTAAATAAAAAAGGCACAATGTCGACTTAAGTACATGAAGACTGACTTTTCTTACTGACTATGTTTTCAAGCATTCCTGTGACACTAGTTACAGATTCCGATGCTACACTCCAGGTTTACTGTATCCCTTGGACCTTCTTCTTGACGATGAAACACAGGAATTTCATCGGAATTAAATACAAAAGGCACAATGCCGACTTAAGGACAAGAAGACTGACTCTTCTTTCTGACTATGATTTGAACCATTCCTCTGACACTAGTTATAGATTCCGATGCTTCACTTCAGGTTTACTGTATACCTCTGACCTTCTTATTGTCGATGAGACACTGAAATTGCATCGGAATTAAATACAAAAGGCACAATGCCGACTTAAGTACTAGAAGACTGACTCTTCTTACTGACTACGCTTTGAACCATTTCTGTGACACTAGTTACAGATTCCGATGCTTCACGTCAGGTTTACTGTATCCCTTGGACCTTCTTATTGACGATGAAACACAGAAATTGCATCGGAATTAAATACAAAATTCACAATGCCGACTTAAGTACAAGAAGACTGACTCCTTTACTGACTAAGTTTTGAACCATACCTGTGACACTAGTTTTAGAATCCAATGATTCACTTCAGGTTTACTGTATCCCTCTCACCTTATTGACGATGAAACACAAAAATTGCACCGGAATTAAATACAAAAGGCACAATGCCGACTTAAATACATGAAGACCGACTCTTCTTACTGACTACGTTTGAACCATTCCTGTGACACTAGTTATAGATTCCGATGCTTTACTTCAGGTTTACTGTATCCCTTGGACCTTCTTATTGACGATGAAACACAAAAATTGCATCGGAATTAAATAGAAAAGGCACAATGCCGACTTAAGTACAAGAAGACTGTATCTTCCTACTGTCTATGTTGTGATCCATTCCTGTGACACTAGTCATAGATTCCGATGCTTCACTCCAGGTTTACTGTATCCCTTGGACCTTCTTATTGACGATGAAACACAGAAAATACAACGAAATTAAATTCAAAAGGCATAACGCCGACTTAAGGACAAGAAGACTGACTCTTCTTACTGACTATGTTTTGAACCATTCCTGTGACACTAGTTCTAGATTCCGATGCTTCACTTCAGGTTTATTGTATCCCTTGGACCTTCTTATTGACGATGAAACACAGCAATTGCATCGGAATTAAATAGAAAAGTCACAATGCCGACTTAAGTACATGAAGACTGTATCTTCTTACTGTCTATGTTTGAACCATTCCTGTGACACTAGTTATAGATTCCCATGCTTCACTTGAGGTTTACTGTATACCTCTGACCTTCTTATTGTCGATGAAACACTGATATTGCTTCGGTATTAAATAGATTAGGCAAATATGCCGGCTTAAGTACAAGAAGACAACCTCTTCTCACTGACTATGTATTGAACCATTCCTGTGACACTAGTTATAGATTCCGATGCTCCACTTCAGGTGGATTGTATCCCTCTGACATTCTTATTGACGATGATACACAGAAATTGCACCGGAATTAAATACAATAGGCACAAAGCGGACATAATTACAAGAAGACTGACTCTTCTTACTGTCTATGCTTTAACCATTCGATTAACACTATTTATCGATTCCGATACTTCACTCCAGGTTTACTGTATCCCTTGGACCTTCTTATTGACGTGAAACACTGAAATTGCATCGGAATTAAATACAAAAGCACAATCCCGACTTATGGACAAGAAGACTCACTCTTCTTACTGACTATGTTTTGAACCATTTCTGTGACACTAGTTATAGATTCCGATGCTTCACTTCAGGGTTACTGTATCCCTCTAACCTTCTTATTCACGATGAAACACAGAAATTGCATCGGAATTAATTACAAAAGGAACAATGCCGACTTAAGGACAAGAAGACTGACTCTTCTTACTATCAATGTTTTGAACCTTTCCATTGACACTAGTTATAGATTCCGATGTTTCACTTCAGGTTTACTGTATCCCCTGGACCTTCTTGTTGACGATGAAACACAGAAATTGCATCGGAATTAAATACAAAAGGCACGATGCCCACTTAAGTACATGAAGTCTGGCTCTTCTTACTGTCTATGCTTTGAACCATTCCATTGACTCTAGTTATAGATTCCGATGCTTCACTCCAGGTTTACTGTATCCCTTGGAACTTCTTATTGTCGATGAAACACTGAAATTGCATCGGTATTAAATAGATTAGGCAAATATGCCGACTTAAGTACAAGAAGACTGACTCTTCTTACTGACTATGTTTTGAACCATTCCTGTGACACTAGTTAAAGATTTCGATGCTTCACATCAGGTTTACTGTATCCATTGGACCTTCTTATTGACGATGAAGCACAGAAATTGCATCGGAATTAAATACAAAAGGCACATTGCCGTCTTAAGTACATGAAGACTGACTCTTCTTACTGACTATGTTTTGAACCATTCCTGTGACACTAGTTATAGATTCCGATGCTTCACTTCAGGTTTACTGTATCCCTTGGAACTTCTTATTGACGATGAAACACAGAAATTGCATCGGAATTAATTACAAGAGGCACAATGCCGACTTAAGTACTTGAAGACTGACTTTTCTTACAGACTATGTTTTCAAGCATTCCTGTGACACTAGTTACAGATTCCGATGCTACACTCCAGGTTTACTGTATCCCTTGGACCTTCTTCTTGACGATGAAACACAGAAATTTCATCGGAATTAAATACAAAAGGCACAATGCCGACTTAAGGACAAGAAGACTGACCATTCTTTCTGACTATGTTTTGAACCATTCCTCTGACACTAGTTATAGATTCCGATGCTTCACTTCAGGTTTACTGTATCCCTCTGACCTTCTTATTGACGATGAAACACAGAAATTGCATCGGAATTAAATACAAAAGGCACAATGCCGACTTAAGTACAAGAAGACTGTATCTTCTTACTGTCTATGTTTTGAAATATTCCTGTGACACTAGTTACTGATTCCGATGCTTCACCCCAGATTTACTGTATTACTTGGACCTTCTTATTGACGATGAAATACAGAAATAGCATCGGAATTAACTACAAAAGGCACAATGCCGACTTAAGGACAAGAAGACTGACTCTTCTTACTGACTATGTTTTGAACCATTCCTGTGACACTAGTTATAGATTCCGATGCTTGACTTCAAGTTTACTGTATCCCTTGGACCTTCTTATTGACGATGAAACACAGATATTGCATCGGAATTTAATACGAAAAGCACAATGCCGTCTCAAGTACAAGAAGACAGACTCTTCTTAATGTCAATGCTTTGAGCCATACCTGTGACACTAGTTATAGATTCCGATGCTTCACTTCAGGTTTACTGTATCCCTCTGACCTTCTTATTGTCGATCAAACACATAAATTGCATTGGAATTAAATACAAAATGCACAATGCCGACTTAAGAACTAGAAGACTGACTCTTCTTACTGACTACGCTTTGAACCATTTCTGTGACACTAGTTATAGATCCCGATGCTTCACTTCAGTGTTACTGTATCCCTCTGATCATCTTATTGACGATGAAACACAGAAATTGCATCGGAATCAAATACAAAAGGCACAATGCCGACTTAAGTACAAGAAGACTGACTCTTCTTACTGTCTATGTTTGAACCATTCCTGTGACACTAGTTATAGATTCCGATGCTTCACTTCAGGTTTACTGTATCCCTTGGACCTTCTTATTGACGATGAAACACAGAAATTGCATCGGAATTAAATACAAAAGGCACAATGCAGACTTAAGTACATGAAGACTGACTCTTCTTACTGACTATGTTTTGAACCATTCCTGTGACACTAGTTATAGATTCCGATGCTTCACTTCAGGTTTACTGTATACCTCTGACCTTCTTATTGTCGATGAAACACTGATATTGCTTCGGTATTAAAGAGATTAGGCAAATATGCCGACTTAAGTACAAAAAGACAACGTCTTCTTACTGACTATGTTTTGAACCATTCCTTTGACACTAGTTATAGATTCCGATGCTTCACTTCAGGTTTACTGTATCCCTTGGACCTTCTTATTGACGATGAAACACAGAAATTGCATCGGAATTAAATACAAAAGGCACAATGCAGACTTAAGTACATGAAGACTGACTCTTCTTACTGACTATGTTTTGAACCATTCCTGTGACACTAGTTATAGATTCCGATGCTTCACTTCAGGTTTACTGTATCCCTCTGACCTTGTTATTGACGAAGAGACACTGAAATTGCATCGGAATTAAATACAAAAGGCACAATGCCGACTTAAGGACAAGAAGACTGACTCTTCTTACTGACTATGATTTGAACCATTCCTGTGACACTAGTTATAGATTCCGATGCTATACTCCAGGTTTACTGTATCCCATGGACCTTCTTATTGACGATGAAACACAGAAATTGCTTCGGATTTAAATAGAAAAGGCACAATGCCGTTTTGAGGACAAGAAGACTGACTCTTCTTACTGACTGTGTTTTGAACCAATCCTGTGATACTAGTTATAGATTCCGATGATTCACTTCAGGTTTACTGTATCATTTGGACCTTTTTATTGACGATGAAGTACAGAAATTACATCGGAATTAAATACAAAAGGCACAATGAGGACTTAAGTACAAAGAGACTGACTCTTGTTACTGACTATGTTTTGAACCATTCCTGTGACATCAGTTATAGATTCCGATGCTTCACTTCAGGTTCACTGTTTCCCTCTGACCTTCTTATTGACGATGAAACACAGAAATTGCATCGGAATCAAATAGCAAAGGCACAATGCCGACTTAAGTACAGGAAGCCTGACTCTTCTTACTGACTATGATTTGAACCATTCCAGTGACACTAGTTATAGATTCCGATGCTTTACTTCAGGTTTACTGTATCCCTTGGACCTTCTTATTGACGATGAAACACAGAAATTGCATCGGAATTAAATAGAAAGGTCACAATGCCGACTTAACTACATGAAGACCGACTCTTCTTACTGACTATGTTTTGAACCATTCCTGTGACACTAGTTATAGATTCCGATGCTTTACTTCAGGTTTACTGTATCCCTTGGACCTTCTTATTGACGATGAAACACAGAAATTGCATCGTAATTAAATAGAAAGGTCACAATGTCGACTTAAGTACAAGAAGACTGTATCTTCTTACAGTCTATGTTTTGAACCATTCCTGTGACACTAGTTATAGATTCCGATGCTTCACTCCAGGCTTACTGTATCCCTTGGACCTTCTTATTGACGATGAAACACAGAAAATGCATCGGAATTAAATACAAAAGGCATAATGCCGACTTAAGGACATGAAGACTGACTCTTCTTACTGACTATGCTTTGAACCATTCCTGTGACACTAGTTATAGATTCCGATGCTTCACTTCAGGTTTACTGTATACCTCTGACCTTCTTATTGTCGATGAAACACTGAAATTGCTTCGGTATTAAATAGATTAGGCAAATATGCCGACTTAAGAACAAGAAGACTACCTCTTCTTACTGACTATGTTTTGAACCATTCATGTGACACTAGTTATAGATTCCGATGCTTCACTCCAGGTTTACTGTATCCCTTATACCTTCTTATTGACGATGAAACACAGAAATTGCATCGGAATTAAATACAAAAGGCACAATGCCGACTTAAGTACATGAAGACTGACTCTTCTTACTGACTATGTTTGAACCATTCCTGTGACACTAGTTATAGATTCCGATGCTTCACTTCAGGTTTACTGTATCCCTTGGACCTTGTTGTTGACGATGAAACACAGAAATTGCATCGGAATTAATTACAAAAGGCACAATGCCGACTTAAGTACATGAAGACTGACACTTCTTACCGACTATGCTTTGAACCATTCCTGTGACACTACTTATATATTCCGATGCTTCACTTCAGGTTTTTCTGTATCCCTTGGACCTTCTTATTGACGATGAAACATTAAAATTGCATCGGAATTAAATACAAAAGGCACAAGGCCGACATAAGGACAAGAAGATTGTCTCTTCTTACTGACTATGTTTTGAACCATTCCTGTGACACTAGTTATACATTCCGATGCTTCACTTCAGGTTTATTGTATCCCTTGGACCTTCTTATTGACGATTAAACACAGAAATTGCATCGGATTTAGATACAAAAGGCACAATGCCGACTTAAGGACAAGAAGACTGACCCCTCTTTTTGACTATGTTTTGAACCATTCCTGTGACACTAGTTATAGATTCCGATGCTTCATTTTTTTGGTTTACTGTATCCCACTGACCTTCTTATTCACGATGAAACACAGAAATTGCACCGGAATTAAATACAAAAGGCACAATGCCGACTTAAGTACAAGAAGACTGACTCTTCTTACTGTGTATGATTTGAACCATTCCATTGACACTAGTTAGAGATTCCGATGCTTCACTTCAGGTTTACTGTATCCCTCTGACCTTCTTATTGACGATGAAACACAGAAATTACATCGGAATTAAATACAAAATGCACAATGCCGACTTAAGTACAAAAAGACTGACTCTCGTTACTGACTATGTTTTGAACCATTCCTGTGACACTAGTTATAGATTCCGATGCTACACTTCAGGTTTACTGTATCCCTCTGACATTCTTATTGACGATGAAACACAGATATTGCATCGGAATTAAATGATGATGAGCGTTTGGCGTCATTGGCCGGGAGGCCCCTTGCGGGGCAGGTCCGGCCGCCTGGGCGCAGGTCTTATTACATTCGGCGCCACATTCGGCGACCTGCACGCCGGATGGGGATGAAATGATGATGAACACAACACAACACCCAGTCCCTGAGCGGAGAAAATCTCCGACCCAGCCGGGAATCGAACCCGGGCCCAGAAAACGGCAATCCGTCACGCTGACCACTCAGCTACTGGGGCGGACGTCGGAATTAAATAGAAAAGGTACAATGCCGACTTAATTGCAAGAAGACTGACTCTTCTTACTGTCTATGCTTTGAACGATTCCTATGACACTAGTTATAGATTCCGATGTTTCACTTCATGTTTACCGTATCAATCTGACCTTCTTATTGACGATGAAACACAGAAATTGCATCGGAATTAAAAACAAAACGCACAATGCCGACTTAAGGACAAGAAGACTGACTCTTCTTACTGACTATGATTTGAACCATTCCTGTGACACTGGTTATAGAGTCCGATGCTTCACTTCAGGTTTTTTGTATCCCTCTGACCTTCTTATTCACGATGAAACACAGAAATAACATCGGAAGTAAATACAAAAGGCACAATGCCGACTTAAAGACAAGAAGACTGACTCTTCTTACTGTCTATGTTTTGAACCATTCCATTGACACTAGTTATAGATTCCGATGCTTCACTTCAGGTTTACTGTATCCCTTGGACCTTCTTATTGACGATGAAACACAGAAATTGCATCGGAATTAAATAGAAAGGTCACAATGTCGACTTAAGTACAAGAAGACTGTTTCTTCTTACAGTCTATGTTTTGAACCATTCCTGTGACACTAGTTATAGATTCCGATGCTTCACTCCAGGTTTACTGTATCCCTTGGACCTTCTTATTGACGATGAAACACAGAAAATGCATCGGAATTAAATACGAAAGGCATAATGCCGACTTAAGGACATGAAGACTGACTCCTCTTACTGACTATGTTTTGAACCATTCCTGTGACACTAGTTATAGATTCCGATGCTTCACTTCAGGTTTACTGTATACCTCTGACCTTCTTATTGTCGATGAAACACTGAAATTGCTTCGGTATTAAATAGATTAGGCAAATATGCCGACTTAAGAACAAGAAGACTACCTCCTCTTACTGACTAT
This sequence comes from Schistocerca piceifrons, assembly GCF_021461385.2. NCBI lineage: Eukaryota > Metazoa > Arthropoda > Insecta > Orthoptera > Acrididae > Schistocerca > Schistocerca piceifrons. The sequence continues at coordinate 668,429 of NW_025728400.1, forward strand.
GTTTTGAACCATTCGTGTGACATTAGTTATAGATTCCGATGCTTCACTTCAGGTTTACTGTATCCCTTATACCTTCTTACTGACGATGAAACACAGAAATTGCATCGGAATTAAATACAAAAGGCACAATGCCGACTTAAGTACATGAAGACTGACTCTTCTTACTGACTATGTCTGAACCATTCCTGTGACACTAGTTATAGATTCCGATGCTTCACTTCAGGTTTACTGTCTCCCTTGGACCTTCTTATTGACGATGAGACACTGAAATTGCATCCGAATTAAATACAAAAGCCACAATGCCGACTTAAGTACATGAAGACCGACTCTTCTTACTGACTATGATTTGAACGATTCCTGTGACACTAGTTATAGATTCCGATGCTTCACTCCAGATTTACTGTATCCCTTGGACCTTCTTATTGACGATGGAACACAGAAATTGCATCGGAATTAAATAGAAAATTCACAATGCCGACTTAAGTACAAGAAGACTGTATCTTCTTACTGTCTATATTTAAAACCATTCCTGTGACACTAGTTATAGATTCCGATGCTTCACTTCATGTTTACCGTATCCCTCTGACCTTCTTATTGACGATGAAACACAGAAATTGCACCGGAATTAAATACAAAAGGCACAAAGCCGACATAATTTTAAGAAGACTGACACTTCTTACTGTCTATGCTTTGAACCATTCCATTAACACTATTTATAGATTCCGATACTTCACTCCTGGTTTACTGTATCCCTTGGAACTTCTTATTGACGAAGAAACACAGAAATTGCATCGGAATTAAATACAAAAGGCACAATGCCGACTTAAGAACAAGAAGACTCACTCTTCTTACCGACTATGTTTTGAACCATTCCTGTGACACTAGTTATAGATTCCGATGCTTCACTTCAGGTTTACTGTATCCCTCTGACCTTTTTATTCCCGATGAAACACAGAAATTACATCGGAATTAAATACAAAAGGCACAATGTCGACTTAAGTACAAGAAGACTGACTCTTCTTACTGTCTATGTTATGAACCATTCCTATGACACTAGTTATAGATTTCGATGCTTCACTTTATATTTACCGCATCCCTCTGACCTTCTTATTGACGATGAAACACAGAAATTGCATCGCAATTAAATACAAAAGGCACAATGCCGACTTATGGACAAGAAGACTGACTCTTCTTACTGACTATGTGTTGAACCATCCCTGTGACACTAGTTATAGATTCTGATGCTTCACTTCAGGTTTACTGTATCCCTCTGACCTTCGTATTCACGATGAAACACAGAAATTGCACCGGAATTAAATACAAAAGGCACAATGCCGACTTAAGTACAAGAAGACTGACTCTTCTTACTGTGTATGATTTGAACCATTCCATTGACACTAGTTAGAGATTCCGATGCCTCACTTGAGGTTTACTGTATCCCTCTGACCTTCTTATTGACGATGAAACACAGAAATTACATCGGAATTAAATACAAAAGGCACAATGCCCACTTAAGTACAAAAAGACTGACTCTCGTTACTGACTATGTTTTGAACCATTCCTGTGACACTAGTTATAGATTCCGATGCTTGACTTCAGGTTTACTGCATCCCTCTGACCTTCTTATTGACGATGAAACACAGAAATTGCATCGGAATTAAATAGAAAAGGCACAATGTCGACTTAAGTACAAGAAGACTGACTCTTCTTACTGTCTATGTTTTGAACCATTCCTATGACACTAGTTATAGATTCCGATGCTTCAGTTTATATTTACCGCATCCCTCTGACCTTCTTATTGACGATGAAACACAGAAATTGCATCGGAATTAAATACAAAAGGCACAATGCCGACTTATGGACAAGAAGACTGACTCTTCTTACTGTCTATATTTTGAACCATTCCTGTGACACTAGTTATAGATTCCGATGCTTCACTTCATGTTTACCGTATCCCTCTGACCTTCTTATTGACGATGGAACACAGAAATTGCATCGGAATTAAATAGAAAATTCACAATGCCGACTTAAGTACAAAAAGACTGACTCTTGTTACTGACTATGATTTGAACCATTTCTGTGACACTAGTTATAGATTCCGATGCTTGACTTCAGGTTTACTGCATCCCTCTGACCTTCTTATTGACGATGAAACACAGAAATAGCATCGGAATTAAATAGAAAAGGCACAATGTCGACTTAAGTACAAGAAGACTGACTCTTCTTACTGTCTATGTTATGAACCATTCCTATGACACTAGTTATAGATTTCGATGCTTCACTTTATATTTACCGCATCCCTCTGACCTTCTTATTGACGATGAAACACAGAAATTGCACCGGAATTAAATACAAAAGGCACAATGCCGACTTAAGTGCATGAAGACTGACTCTTCTTACTGTCTATGCTTTGAACCATTCCATTGACACTAGTTATAGATTCCGATGCTTTACTTCAGGTTTACTGTATCCCTTGGACCTTCTTATTGACGATGAAATACAGAAATTGCATTGGAATTAAATAGAAAATTCACAATGCCGACTTAAGTACAAGGAGACTGTATCTTCTTACTGTCTATGTTTTGAACCATTCCTGTGACACTAGTTATAGATTCCGATGCTTCACTCCAGATTTACTGTATCCCTTGGACCTTCTTATTGACGATGAAACACAGAAAATTCATCGGAATTAAATACAAAAGGCATAATGCCGACTTAAGGACAAGAAGACTGACTCTTCTTACTGACTATGTTTTGAACCATTCCTGTGACACTACTTATATATTCCGATGCTTCACTTGAGGTTTTTCTGCTTCCCTTGGACCTTCTTATTGACGATGAAACATTGAAATTGCATCGGAATTAAATACAAAAGGCACAAGGCCGACATAAGGACAAGAAGACTGTCTCTCCTTACTGACTATGTTTTGAACCATTCCTGTGACACTAGTTATAGATTCCGATGCTTCTCTTCAGGTTTATTGTATCCCTTGGACCTTCTTATTGACGATTAAACACAGAAATTGCATCGGAAATAGATACAAAAGGCACAATGCCGACTTAAGGACAAGAAGACTGACCCTTCTTTTTGACTATGTTTTGAACCATTCCTGTGACACTAGTTATAGATTCCGATGCTACATTTTTTTGGTTTACTGTATCCCTCTGACCTTCTTATTGACGATGAAACACAGAAATTACATCGGAATTAAATACAAAAGGCACAATGCCCACTTAAGTACAAAAAGACTGACTCTCGTTACTGACTATGTTTTGAACCATTCCTGTGACACTAGTTATAGATTCCGATGCTTGACTTCAGGTTTACTGCATCCCTCTGACCTTCTTATTGACGATGAAACACAGAAATTGCATCGGAATTAAATAGAAAAGGCACAATGTCGACTTAAGTACAAGAAGACTGACTCTTCTTACTGTCTATGTTTTGAACCATTCCTATGACACTAGTTATAGATTCCGATGCTTCACTTTATATTTACCGCATCCCTCTGACCTTCTTATTGACGATGAAACCCAGAAATTGCATCGGAATTAAATACAAAAGGCACAATGCCGACTTATGGACAAGAAGACTGACTCTTCTTACTGACTATGATTTGAACCATTCCTGTGACACTGGTTATAGAGTCCGACGCTTCACTTCAGGTTTTTTGTATCCCTCTGACCTTCTTATTCACGATGAAACACAGAAATTACATCGGAATTAAATACAAAAGGCACAATGCCGACTTAAGGACAAGAAGACTGACTCTTCTTACTGACTGTGTTTTGAACCATTCCTGTGACACTAGTTATAGATTCCGATGATTCACTTCAGGTTTACTGTATCATTTGGACCTTATTATTGACGATGAAGTACAGAAATTACATCGGAATTAAATACAAAAGGCACAATGCCGACTTAAGTACAAAAAGACTGACTCTTGTTACTGACTATGTTTTGAACCATTCCTGTGACATTAGTTATAAATTCCGATGCTTCACTTCAGGTTTACTGTATCCCTCTGACCTTCTTATTGACGATGAAACACAGAAATTGCATCGGAATCAAATAGCAAAGGCACAATGCCGACTTAAGTACATGAAGACTGACTCTTCTTACTGACTATGTTTTGAACCATTCCTGTGACACTAGTTATAGATTCCGACGCTTTACTTCAGGTTTACTGTATCCCTTGGTCCTTCTTATTGACGATGAAACACAGAAATTGCATCGGAATTAAATAGAAAGGTCACAATGTCGACTTAAGTACAGGACGACTGTATCTTCTTACAGTCTATGTTTTGAACCATTCCTGTGACACTAGTTATAGATTCCGATGCTTCACTCCAGGTTTACTGTATCCCTTGGACCTTCTTATTGACGATGAAACACAGAAAATGCATCGGAATAAAATACGAAAGGCATAATGCTGACTTAAGGACATGAAGACTGACTCTTCTTACTGACTATGTTTTGAACCATTCCTGTGACACTAGTTATAGATTCCGATGCTTCACTTCAGGTTTACTGTATACCTCTGACCTTCTTATTGTCGATGAAACTCTGAAATTGCTTCGGTATTAAATAGATTAGGCAAATATGCCGACTTAAGAACAAGAAGACTACCTCCTCTTACTGACTATGTTTTGAACCATTCATGTGACATTAGTTATAGATTCCGATGCTTCACTTCAGGTTTACTGTATCCCTTATACCTTCTTACTGACGATGAAACACAGAAATTGCATCGGAATTTAATACGAAAGGCACAATGCCGACTTAAGTACATGAAGACTGACTCTTCTTACTGACTATGTCTGAACCATTCCTGTGACACTAGTTATAGATTCCGATGCTTCACTTCAGGTTTACTGTCTCCCTTGGACCTTCTTATTGACGATGAGACACTGAAATTGCATCCGAATTAAATACAAAAGCCACAATGCCGACTTAAGTACATGAAGACCGACTCTTCTTACTGACTATGATTTGAACGATTCCTGTGACACTAGTTATGGATTCCGATGCTTCACTCCAGATTTACTGTATCCCTTGGACCTTCTTATTGACGATGGAACACAGAAATTGCATCGGAATTAAATAGAAAATTCACAATGCCGACTTAAGTACAAGAAGACTGTATCTTCTTACTGTCTATATTTTGAACCATTCCTGTGACACTAGTTATAGATTCCGATGCTTCACTTCATGTTTACCGTATCCCTCTGACCTTCTTATTGACGATGAAACACAGAAATTGCACCGGAATTAAATACAAAAGGCACAAAGCCGACATAATTTCAAGAAGACTGACACTTCTTACTGTCTATGCTTTGAACCATTCCATTAACACTATTTATAGATTCCGATACTTCACTCCTGGTTTACTGTATCCCTTGGAACTTCTTATTGACGAAGAAACACAGAAATTGCATCGGAATTAAATACAAAAGGCACAATGCCGACTTAAGAACAAGAAGACTCACTCTTCTTACCGACTATGTTTTGAACCATTCCTGTGACACTAGTTATAGATTCCGATGCTTCACTTCAGGTTTACTGTATCCCTCTGACCTTTTTATTCCCGATGAAACACAGAAATTACATCGGAATTAAATACAAAAGGCACAATGTCGACTTAAGTACAAGAAGACTGACTCTTCTTACTGTCTATGTTATGAACCATTCCTATGACACTAGTTATAGATTTCGATGCTTCACTTTATATTTACCGCATCCCTCTGACCTTCTTATTGACGATGAAACACAGAAATTGCATCGCAATTAAATACAAAAGGCACAATGCCGACTTATGGACAAGAAGACTGACTCTTCTTACTGACTATGTGTTGAACCATCCCTGTGACACTAGTTATAGATTCTGATGCTTCACTTCAGGTTTACTGTATCCCTCTGACCTTCGTATTCACGATGAAACACAGAAATTGCACCGGAATTAAATACAAAAGGCACAATGCCGACTTAAGTACAAGAAGACTGACTCTTCTTACTGTGTATGATTTGAACCATTCCATTGACACTAGTTAGAGATTCCGATGCCTCACTTCAGGTTTACTGTATCCCTCTGACCTTCTTATTGACGATGAAACACAGAAATTACATCGGAATTAAATACAAAAGGCACAATGCCCACTTAAGTACAAAAAGACTGACTCTCGTTACTGACTACGTTTTGAACCATTCCTGTGACACTAGTTATAGATTCCGATGCTTGACTTCAGGTTTACTGCATCCCTCTGACCTTCTTATTGACGATGAAACACAGAAATTGCATCGGAATTAAATAGAAAAGGCACAATGTCGACTTAAGTACAAGAAGACTGACTCTTCTTACTGTCTATGTTTTGAACCATTCCTATGACACTAGTTATAGATTCCGATGCTTCACTTTATATTTACCGCTTCCCTCTGACCTTCTTATTGACGATGAAACACAGAAATTGCATCGGAATTAAATACAAAAGGCACAATGCCGACTTATGGACAAGAAGACTGACTCTTCTTACTGTCTATATTTTGAACCATTCCTGTGACACTAGTTATAGATTCCGATGCTTCACTTCATGTTTACCGTATCCCTCTGACCTTCTTATTGACGATGGAACACAGAAATTGCATCGGAATTAAATAGAAAATTCACAATGCCGACTTAAGTACAAAAAGACTGACTCTTGTTACTGACTATGAGTTGAACCATTTCTGTGACACTAGTTATAGATTCCGATGCTTGACTTCAGGTTTACTGCATCCCTCTGACCTTCTTATTGACGATGAAACACAGAAATTGCATCGGAATTAAATAGAAAAGGCACAATGTCGACTTAAGTACAAGAAGACTGACTCTTCTTACTGTCTATGTTATGAACCATTCCTATGACACTAGTTATAGATTTCGATGCTTCACTTTATATTTACCGCATCCCACTGACCTTCTTATTGACGATGAAACACAGAAATTGCACCGGAATTAAATACAAAAGGCACAATGCCGACTTAAGTGCATGAAGACTGACTCTTCTTACTGTCTATGCTTTGAACCATTCCATTGACACTAGTTGTAGATTCCGATGCTTTACTTCAGGTTTACTGTATCCCTTGGACCTTCTTATTGACGATGAAATACAGAAATTGCATTGGAATTAAATAGAAAATTCACAATGCCGACTTAAGTACAAGAAGACTGTATCTTCTTACTGTCTATGTTTTGAACCATTCCTGTGACACTAGTTATACATTCCGATGCTTCACTCCAGATTTACCGTATCCCTTGGACCTTCTTATTGACGATGAAACACAGAAAATTCATCGGAATTAAATACAAAAGGCATAATGCCGACTTAAGGACAAGAAGACTGACTCTTCTTACTGACTATGTTTGAACCATTCCTGTGACACTACTTATATATTCCGATGCTTCACTTCAGGTTTTTCTGTATCCCTTGGACCTTCTTATTGACGATGAAATATTGAAATTGCATCGGAATTAAATACAAAAGGCACAAGGCCGACATAAGGACAAGAAGACTGTCTCTCCTTACTGACTATGTTTTGAACCATTCCTGTGACACTAGTTATAGATTCCGATGCTTCTCTTCAGGTTTATTGTATCCCTTGGACCTTCTTATTGACGATTAAACACAGAAATTGCATCGGAAATAGATACAAAAGGCACAATGCCGACTTAAGGACAAGAACACTGACCCTTCTTTTTGACTATGTTTTGAACCATTCCTGTGACACTAGTTATAGATTCCGATGCTACATTTTTTTGGTTTACTGTATCCCTCTGACCTTCTTATTGACGATGAAACACAGAAATTACATCGGAATTAAATACAAAAGGCACAATGCCCACTTAAGTACAAAAAGACTGACTCTCGTTACTGACTATGTTTTGAACCATTCCTGTGACACTAGTTATAGATTCCGATGCTTGACTTCAGGTTTACTGCATCCCTCTGACCTTCTTATTGACGATGAAACACAGAAATTGCATCGGAATTAAATAGAAAAGGCACAATGTCGACTTAAGTACAAGAAGACTGACTCTTCTTACTGTCTATGTTTTGAACCATTCCTATGACACTAGTTATAGATTCCGATGCTTCACTTTATATTTACCGCATCCCTCTGACCTTCTTATTGACGATGAAACACAGAAATTGCATCGGAATTAAATACAAAAGGCACAATGCCGACTTATGGACAAGAAGACTGACTCTTCTTACTGACTATGATTTGAACCATTCCTGTGACACTGGTTATAGAGTCCGACGCTTCACTTCAGGTTTTTTGTATCCCTCTGACCTTCTTATTCACGATGAAACACAGAAATTACATCGGAATTAAATACAAAAGGCACAATGCCGACTTAAGGACAAGAAGACTGACTCTTCTTACTGACTGTGTTTTGAACCATTCCTGTGACACTAGTTATAGATTCCGATGATTCACTTCAGGTTTACTGTATCATTTGGACCTTATTATTGTCGATGAAGTACAGAAATTACATCGGAATTAAATACAAAAGGCACAATGCCGACTTAAGTACAAAGAGACTGACTCTTGTTACTGACTATGTTTTGAACCATTCCTGTGACATTAGTTATAGATTCCGATGCTTCACTTCAGGTTTACTGTATCCCTCTGACCTTCTTATTGACGATGAAACACAGAAATTGCATCGGAATCAAATAGCAAAGGCACAATGCCGACTTAAGTACATGAAGACTGCCTCTTCTTACTGACTATGTTTTGAACCATTCCTGTGACACTAGTTATAGATTCCGACGCTTTACTTTGGGTTTACTGTATCCCTTGGACCTTCTTATTGACGATGAAACACAGAAATTGCATCGGAATTAAATAGAAAGGTCACAATGTCGACTTAAGTACAGGACGACTGTATCTTCTTACAGTCTATGTTTTGAACCATTCCTGTGACACTAGTTATAGATTCCGATGCTTCACTCCAGGTTTACTGTATCCCTTGGACCTTCTTATCGACGATGAAACACAGAAAATGCATCGGAATAAAATACGAAAGGCATAATGCTGACTTAAGGACATGAAGACTGACTCTTCTTACTGACTATGTTTTGAACCATTCCTGTGACACTAGTTATAGATTCCGATGCTTCACTTCAGGTTTACTGTATACCTCTGACCTTCTTATTGTCGATGAAACTCTGAAATTGCTTCGGTATTAAATAGATTAGGCAAATATGCCGACTTAAGAACAAGAAGACTACCGCCTCTTACTGATTATGTTTTGAACCATTCATGTGACATTAGTTATAGATTCCGATCCTTCACTTCAGGTTTACTGTATCCCTTATACCTTCTTATTGACGATGAAACACAGAAATTGCATCGGAATTAAATACAAAAGGCACAATGCCGACTTAAGTACATGAAGACTGACTCTTCTTACTGACTATGTTTGAACCATTCCTGTGACACTAGTTATAGATTCCGATGCTTCACTTCAGGTTTACTGTATCCCTTGGACCTTCGTATTGACTATGAGACACTGAAATTGCATCGGAATTAAATACAAAAGGCACAATGCCGACAAAAGTACATGAAGACCGACTCTTCTTACTGACTATGTTTTGAACGATTCCTGTGACACTTGTTATAGATTCCGATGCTTCACTTCAGGTTTACTGTCTCCCTTGGACCTTCTTATTGACGATGAAACACAGAAATTGCATCGGAATTAAATACAAAAGGCACAATGCCAACTTAAGTACATGAAGACTGACTCTTCTTACTGACTATGTTTTGAACCATTCCTGTGACACTAGTTATAGATTCCGATGATTCACTTCAGGTTTACTGTATCCCTTGGACCTTCTTATTGACGATGAGACACTGAAATTGCATCCGAATTAAATACAAAAGCCACAATGCCGACTTAAGTACATGAAGACCGACTCTTCTTACTGACTATGATTTGAACGATTCCTGTGACACTAGTTATGGATTCCGATGCTTCACTCCAGATTTACTGTATCCCTTGGACCTTCTTATTGATGATGGAACACAGAAATTGCATCGGAATTAAATAGAAAATTCACAATGCCGACTTAAGTGCAAGAAGACTGTATCTTCTTACTGTCTATATTTTGAACCATTCCTGTGACACTAGTTATAGATTCCGATGCTTCACTTCATGTTTACCGTATCCCTCTGACCTTCTTATTGACGATGAAACACAGAAATTGCACCGGAATTAAATATAAAAGGCACAAAGCCGACATAATTTCAAGAAGACTGACTCTTCTTATTGTCTATGCTTTGAACCATTCCATTAACACTATTTATAGATTCCGATACTTCACTCCTGGTTTACTGTATCCCTTGGAACTTCTTATTGACGAAGAAACACAGAAATTGCATCGGAATTAAATACAAAAGGCACAATGCCGACTTAAGAACAAGAAGACTCACTCTTCTTACCGACTATGTTTTGAACCATTCCTGTGACACTAGTTATAGATTCCGATGCTTCACTTCAGGTTTACTGTATCCCTCTGACCTTCTTATTTCCGATGAAACACAGAAATTACATCGGAATTAAATACAAAAGGCACAATGCCTACTTAAGTACAAAAAGACTGACTCTTGTTACTGACTATGATTTGAACCATTTCTGTGACACTAGTTATAGATTCCGATGCTTGACTTCAGGTTTACTGCATCCCTCTGACCTTCTTATTGACGATGAAACACAGAAATTGCATCGGAATTAAATAGAAAAGGCACAATGTCGACTTAAGTACAAGAAGACTGACTCTTCTTACTGTCTATGTTTTGAACCATTCCTATGACACTAGTTATAGATTCCGATGCTTCACTTCATATTTACCGCATCCCTCTGACCTTCCTATTGACGATGAAACACAGAAATTGCATCGGAATTAAATACTAAAGGCACAATGCCGAGTTATGGACAAGAAGACTGACTCTTCTTACTGACTATGTTTTGAACCATCCCTGTGACACTAGTTATAGATTCTGATGCTTCACTTCAGGTTTACTGTATCACTCTGACCTTCTTATTCACGATGAAACACAGAAATTGCACCGGAATTAAATACAAAAGGCACAATGCCGACTTAAGTACATGAAGACTGACTCTTCTTACTGTCTATGCTTTGAACCATTCCATTGACACTAGTTATAGATTCCGATGCTTTACTTCAGGTTTACCGTATCCCTTGGATCTTCTTATTGACGATGAAATACAGAAATTGCATTGGAATTAAATAGAAAATTCACAATGCCGACTTAAGTACAAGAAGACTGTATCTTCTTACTGTCTATGTTTTGAACCATTCCTGTGACACTAGTTATAGATTCCGATGCTTCACTCCAGGTTTACTGTATCCCTTGGACCTTCTTCTTGACGATGAAACACAGAAAATTCATCGGAATTAAATAAAAAAGGCATAATGCCGACTTAAGGACAAGAAGACTGACTCTTCTTACTGACTATGTTTTGAACCATTCCTGTGACACTACTTATATATTCCGATGCTTCACTTCAGGTTTTTCTGTATCCCTTGGACCTTCTTATTGACGATGAAACATTGAAATTGCATCGGAATCAAATACAAAAGGCACAAGGCCGACATAAGGACAAGAAGACTGTCTCTCCTTACTGACTATGTTTTGAACCATTCCTGTGACACTAGTTATAGATTCCGATGCTTCACTTCAGGTTTACTGTATCCCTCAGACATTCTTATTGACGATGAAACACAGATATTGCATCGAAATTAATAGAAAAGGTACAATGCCGACTTAAGTGCAAGAAGACTGACACTCCTTACTGTCTATGATTTGAACCATTCCTATGACATTAGTTATAGATTCCGATGCTTCACTTCATGTTTACCGTATCAATCTGACCTTCTTATTGACGATGAAACACAGAAATTGCATCGGAATTAAATACAAAAGGCACAATGCCGACTTAAGGACAAGAAGATTGACTCTTCTTACTGACTATGATTTGAACCATTCCTGTGACACTGGTTATAGAGTCCGACGCTTCACTTCAGGTTTTTTGTATCCCTCTGACCTTCTTATTCACGATGAAACACAGAAATTACATCGGAATTAAATACAAAAGGCACAATGCCGACTTAAGGACAAGAAGACTTACTCTTCTTACTGTCTATGTTTTGAACCATTCCATTGACACTAGTTATAGATTCCGATGCTTTTACTTCAGGTTTACCTTATCCCTTGGACTTTCTTATTGACGATGAAACACAGAAATTGCATCGAAATTAAATACAAAAGGCACAATTCCGACTTAGGTACATGAAGACTGACTCTTCTTACTTTCTATGTTTTGAACCATTCCTGTGACACTAGTTATGGATTCCGATGCTACACTCCAGGTTTACTGTATCCCATGGACCATCTTATTGACGATGAAACACAGAAATTGCATCGGATTTAAATACTAAAGGCACAATGCCGACTTAAGGACAAGAAGATTGACTCTTCTTACTGACTATTATTTGAACCATTCCTGTGACACTAGTTATAGATTCCGACGCTTTACTTCAGGCTTACTGTATCCTTTGGACCTTCTTATTGACGATGAAACACAGAAATTGCATCGGAATTAAATAGAAAGGTCACAATGTCGACTTAAGTACAAGAAGACTGTATCTTCTTACAGTCTATGTTTTGAACCATTCCTGTGACACTAGTTATAGATTCCGATGCTACATTTTTTTGGTTTACTGTATCCCTCTGACCTTCTTATTGACGATGAAACACAGAAATTACATCGGAATTAAATACAAAAGGCACAATGCCCACTTAAGTACAAAAAGACTGACTCTCGTTACTGACTATGTTTTGAACCATTCCTGTGACACTAGTTATAGATTCCGATGCTTGACTTCAGGTTTACTGCATCCCTCTGACCTTCTTATTGACGATGAAACACAGAAATTGCATCGGAATTAAATAGAAAAGGCACAATGTCGACTTAAGTACAAGAAGACTGACTCTTCTTACTGTCTATGTTTTGAACCATTCCTATGACACTAGTTATAGATTCCGATGCTTCACTTTATATTTACCGCATCCCTCTGACCTTCTTATTGACGATGAAACACAGAAATTGCATCGGAATTAAATACAAAAGGCACAATGCCGACTTATGGACAAGAAGACTGACTCTTCTTACTGACTATGATTTGAACCATTCCTGTGACACTGGTTATAGAGTCCGACGCTTCACTTCAGGTTTTTTGTATCCCTCTGACCTTCTTATTCACGATGAAACACAGAAATTACATCGGAATTAAATACAAAAGGCACAATGCCGACTTAAGGACAAGAAGACTGACTCTTCTTACTGACTGTGTTTTGAACCATTCCTGTGACACTAGTTATAGATTCCGATGATTCACTTCAGGTTTACTGTATCATTTGGAACTTATTATTGACGATGAAGTACAGAAATTACATCGGAATTAAATACAAAAGGCACAATGCCGACTTAAGTACAAAGAGACTGGCTCTTGTTACTGACTATGTTTTGAACCATTCCTGTGACATTAGTTATAGATTCCGATGCTTCACTTCAGGTTTACTGTATCCCTCTGACCTTCTTATTGACGATGAAACACAGAAATTGCATCGGAATCAAATAGCAAAGGCACAATGCCGACTTAAGTACATGAAGACTGCCTCTTCTTACTGACTATGTTTTGAACCATTCCTGTGACACTAGTTATAGATTCCGACGCTTTACTTCAGGTTTACTGTATCCCTTGGACCTTCTTATTGACGATGAAACACAGAAATTGCATCGGAATTAAATAGAAAGGTCACAATGTCGACTTAAGTACAGGACGACTGTATCTTCTTACAGTCTATGTTTTGAACCATTCCTGTGACACTAGTTATAGATTCCGATGCTTCACTCCAGGTTTACTGTATCCCTTGGACCTTCTTATCGACGATGAAACACAGAAAATGCATCGGAATAAAATACGAAAGGCATAATGCTGACTTAAGGACATGAAGACTGACTCTTCTTACTGACTATGTTTTGAACCATTCCTGTGACACTAGTTATAGATTCCGATGCTTCACTTCAGGTTTACTGTATACCTCTGACCTTCTTATTGTCGATGAAACTCTGAAATTGCTTCGGTATTAAATAGATTAGGCAAATATGCCGACTTAAGAACAAGAAGACTACCGCCTCTTACTGATTATTTTTTGAACCATTCATGTGACATTAGTTATAGATTCCGATGCTTCACTTCAGGTTTACTGTATCCCTTATACCTTCTTATTGACGATGAAACACAGAAATTGCATCGGAATTAAATACAAAAGGCACAATGCCGACTTAAGTACATGAAGACTGACTCTTCTTACTGACTATGTTTGAACCATTCCTGTGACACTAGTTATAGATTCCGATGCTTCACTTCAGGTTTACTGTATCCCTTGGACCTTCGTATTGACTATGAGACACTGAAATTGCATCGGAATTAAATACAAAAGGCACAATGCCGACATAAGTACATGAAGACCGACTCTTCTTACTGACTATGTTTTGAACGATTCCTGTGACACTTGTTATAGATTCCGATGCTTCACTTCAGGTTTACTGTCTCCCTTGGACCTTCTTATTGACGATGAAACACAGAAATTGCATCGGAATTAAATACAAAAGGCACAATGCCAACTTAAGTACATGAAGACTAACTCTTCTTACTGACTATGTTTTGAACCATTCCTGTGACACTAGTTATAGATTCCGATGATACACTTCAGGTTTACTGTATCCCTTGGACCTTCTTATTGACGATGAGACACTGAAATTGCATCCGAATTAAATACAAAAGCCACAATGCCGACTTAAGTACATGAAGACCGACTCTTCTTACTGACTATGATTTGAACGATTCCTGTGACACTAGTTATGGATTCCGATGCTTCACTCCAGATTTACTGTATCCCTTGGACCTTCTTATTGATGATGGAACACAGAAATTGCATCGGAATTAAATAGAAAATTCACAATGCCGACTTAAGTGCAAGAAGACTGTATCTTCTTACTGTCTATATTTTGAACCATTCCTGTGACACTAGTTATAGATTCCGATGCTTCACTTCATGTTTACTGTATCCCTCTGACCTTCTTATTGACGATGAAACACAGAAATTGCACCGGAATTAAATACAAAAGGCACAAAGCCGACATAATTTCAAGAAGACTGACTCTTCTTATTGTCTATGCTTTGAACCATTCCATTAACACTATTTATAGATTCCGATACTTCACTCCTGGTTTACTGTATCCCTTGTAACTTCTTATTGACGAAGAAACACAGAAATTGCATCGGAATTAAATACAAAAGGCACAATGCCGACTTAAGAACAAGAAGACTCACTCTTCTTACCGACTATGTTTTGAACCATTCCTGTGACACTAGTTATAGATTCCGATGCTTCACTTCAGGTTTACTGTATCCCTCTGACCTTCTTATTTCCGATGAAACACAGAAATTCCATCGGAATTAAATACAAAAGGCACAATGCCTACTTAAGTACAAAAAGACTGACTCTTGTTACTGACTATGATTTGAACCATTTCTGTGACACTAGTTATAGATTCCGATGCTTGACTTCAGGTTTACTGCATCCCTCTGACCTTCTTATTGACGATGAAACACAGAAATTGCATCGGAATTAAATAGAAAAGGCACAATGTCGACTTAAGTACAAGAAGACTGACTCTTCTTACTGTCTATGTTTTGAACCATTCCTATGACACTAGTTATAGATTCCGATGCTTCACTTCATATTTACCGCATCCCTCTGACCTTCCTATTGACGATGAAACACAGAAATTGCATCGGAATTAAATACTAAAGGCACAATGCCGAGTTATGGACAAGAAGACTGACTCTTCTTACTGACTATGTTTTGAACCATCCCTGTGACACTAGTTATAGATTCTGATGCTTCACTTCAGGTTTACTGTATCCCTCTGACCTTCTTATTCACGATGAAACACAGAAATTGCACCGGAATTAAATACAAAAGGCACAATGCCGACTTAAGTACATGAAGACTGACTCTTCTTACTGTCTATGCTTTGAACCATTCCATTGACACTAGTTATAGATTCCGATGCTTTACTTCAGGTTTACCGTATCCCTTGGACCTTCTTATTGACGATGAAATACAGAAATTGCATTGGAATTAAATAGAAAATTCACAATGCCGACTTAAGTACAAGAAGACTGTATCTTCTTACTGTCTATGTTTTGAACCATTCCTGTGACACTAGTTATAGATTCCGATGCTTCACTCCAGGTTTACTGTATCCCTTGGACCTTCTTCTTGACGATGAAACACAGAAAATTCATCGGAATTAAATACAAAAGGCATAATGCCGACTTAAGGACAAGAAGACTGACTCTTCTTACTGACTATGCTTTGAACCATTCCTGTGACACTACTTATATATTCCGATGCTTCACTTCAGGTTTTTCTGTATCCCTTGGACCTTCTTATTGACGATGAAACATTGAAATTGCATCGGAATCAAATACAAAAGGCACAAGGCCGACATAAGGACAAGAAGACTGTCTCTCCTTACTGACTATGTTTTGAACCATTCCTGTGACACTAGTTATAGATTCCGATGCTTCACTTCAGGTTTACTGTATCCCTCAGACATTCTTATTGACGATGAAACACAGATATTGCATCGGAATTAAATAGAAAAGGTACAATGCCGACTTAAGTGCAAGAAGACTGACACTCCTTACTGTCTATGATTTGAACCATTCCTATGACATTAGTTATAGATTCCGATGCTTCACTTCATGTTTACCGTATCAATCTGACCTTCTTATTGACGATGAAACACAGAAATTGCATCGGAATTAAATACAAAAGGCACAATGCCGACTTAAGGACAAGAAGATTGACTCTTCTTACTGACTATGATTTGAACCAATCCTGTGACACTGGTTATAGAGTCCGACGCTTCACTTCAGGTTTTTTGTATCCCTCTGACCTTCTTATTCACGATGAAACACAGAAATTACATCGGAAATAAATACAATAGGCACAATGCCGACTTAAGGACAAGAAGACTGACTCTTCTTACTGTCTATGATTTGAACCATTCCATTGACACTAGTTATAGATTCCGATGCTTTTACTTCAGGTTTACCTTATCCCTTGGACTTTCTTATTGACGATGAAACACAGAAATTGCATCGAAATTAAATACAAAAGGCACAATTCCGACTTAGGTACATGAAGACTGACTCTTCTTACTTTCTATGTTTTGAACCATTCCTGTGACACTAGTTATGGATTCCGATGCTACACTCCAGGTTTACTGTATCCCATGGACCATCTTATTGACGATGAAACACAGAAATTGCATCGGATTTAAATACAAAAGGCACAATGCCGACTTAAGGACAAGAAGGTTGACTCTTCTTACTGACTATTATTTGAACCATTCCTGTGACACTAGTTATAGATTCCGACGCTTTACTTCAGGCTTACTGTATCCCTTGGACCTTCTTATTGACGATGAAACACAGAAATTGCATCGGAATTAAATAGAAAGGTCACAATGTCGACTTAAGTACAAGAAGACTGTATCTTCTTACAGTCTATGTTTTGAACCATTCCTGTGACACTAGTTATAGATTCCGATGCTTCACTCCAGGTTTACTGTATCCCTTGGACCTTCTTATTGACGATGAAACACAGAAAATGCATCGGAATTAAATACGAAAGGCATAATGCTGACTTAAGGACATGAAGACTGACTCTTCTTACTGACTATGTTTTGAACCATTCCTGTGACACTAGTTATAGATTCCGATGCTTCACTTCAGGTTAACTGTATACCTCTGACCTTCTTATTGTCGATGAAACACTGAAATTGCTTCGGTATTAAATAGATTAGGCAAATATGCCGACTTAAGAACAAGAAGACTACCTCCTCTTACTGACTATGTTTTGAACCATTCATGTGACATTAGTTATAGATTCCGATGCTTCACTTCAGGTTTACTGTATCCCTTATACCTTCTTATTGACGATGAAACACAGAAATTGCATCGGAATTAAATACAAAAGGCACAATGCCGACTTAAGTACATGAAGACTGACTCTTCTTACTGACTATGTTTGAACCATTCCTGTGACACTAGTTATAGATTCCAATGCTTCACTTCAGGTTTACTGTATCCCTTGGACCTTCGTATTGACTATGAGACACTGAAATTGCATCGGAATGAAATACAAAAGTCACAATGCCGACATAAGTACATGAAGACCGACTCTTCTTACTGACTATGTTTTGAACGATTCCTGTGACACTAGTTATAGATTCCGATGCTTCACTTCAGGTTTACTGTATCCCTCTGACCTTCTTATTTCCGATGAAACACAGAAATTACATCGGAATTAAATACAAAACGCACAATGCCTACTTAAGTACAAAAAGACTGACTCTTGTTACTGACTATGATTTGAACCATTTCTGTGACACTAGTTATAGATTCCGATGCTTGACTTCAGGTTTACTGCATCCCTCTGACCTTCTTATTGACGATGAAACACAGAAATTGCATCGGAATTAAATAGAAAAGGCACAATGTCGACTTAAGTACAAGAAGACTGACTCTTCTTACTGTCTATGTTTTGAACCATTCCTATGACACTAGTTATAGATTCCGATGCTTCACTTCATATTTACCGCATCCCTCTGACCTTCTTATTGACGATGAAACACAGAAATTGCATCGGAATTAAATACAAAAGGCACAATGCCGACTTATGGACAAGAAGACTGACTCTTCTTACTGACTATGTTTTGAACCATCCCTGTGACACTAGTTATAGATTCTGATGCTTCACTTCAGGTTTACTGTATCCCTCTGACCTTCTTATTCACGATGAAACACAGAAATTGCACCGGAATTAAATACAAAAGGCACAATGCCGACTTAAGTACATGAAGACTGACTCTTCTTACTGTCTATGCTTTGAACCATTCCATTGACACTAGTTATAGATTCCGATGCTTTACTTCAGGTTTACCGAATCCCTTGGACCTTCTTATTGACGATGAAATACAGAAATTGCATTGGAATTAAATAGAAAATTCACAATGCCGACTTAAGTACAAGAAGACTGTATCTTCTTACTGTCTATGTTTTGAAACATTCCTGTGACACTAGTTATAGATTCCGATGCTTCACTCCAGGTTTACTGTATCCCTTGGACCTTCTTATTGACGATGAAACAGAGATAATTCATCGGAATTAAAAACAAAAGGCATAATGCCGACTTAAGGACAAGAAGACTGACTCTTCTTACTGACTATGCTTTGAACCATTCCTGTGACACTACTTATATATTCCGATGCTTCACTTCAGGTTTTTCTGTATCCCTTGGACCTTCTTATTGACGATGAAACATTGAAATTGCATCGGAATTAAATACAAAAGGCACAAGGCCGACATAAGGACAAGAAGACTGTCTCTCCTTACTGACTATGCTTTGAACCATTCCAGTGACACTAGTTATAGATTCCGATGCTTCACTTCAGGTTTACTGTATCCCTCAGACATTCTTATTGACGATGAAACACAGATATTGCATCGGAATTAAATAGAAAAGGTACAATGCCGACTTAAGTGCAAGAAGACTGACACTCCTTACTGTCTATGATTTGAACCATTCCTATGACACTAGTTATAGATTCCGATGCTTCACTTCATGTTTACCGTATCAATCTGACCTTCTTATTGACGATGAAACACAGAAATTGCATCGGAATTAAATACAAAAGGCACAATGCCGACTTAAGGACAAGAAGATTGACTCTTCTTACTGACTATGATTTGAACCATTCCTGTGACAGTGGTTATAGAGTCCGACGCTTCACTTCAGGTTTTTTGTATCCCTCTGACCTTCTTATTCACGATGAAACACATAAATTACATCGGAATTAAATACAAAAGGCACAATGCCGACTTAAGGACGAGAAGACTGACTCTTCTTACTGTCTATGTTTTGAACCATTCCATTGACACTAGTTATAGATTCCGATGCTTTTACTTCAGGTTTACCTTATCCCTTGGACTTTCTTATTGACGATGAAACACAGAAATTGCATCGGAATTAAGTACAAAAGGCACAATGCCGACTTAGGTACATGAAGTCTGACTCTTCTTAGTTTCTATGTTTTGAACCATTCCTGTGACACTGGTTATAGATTCCGATGCTACACTCCAGGTTTACTGTATCCCATGGACCTTCTTATTGACGATGAAACACAGAATTTTGCTTCGGATTTAAATAGAAAAGCCACAATGCCGTTTTAAGGACAAGAAGACTGACTCTTCTTACTGACTGTGTTTTGAACCATTCCTGTGACACTAGTTATAGATTCCGATGATTCACTTCAGGTTTACTGTATCATTTGGACCTTATTAATGACGATGAAGTACAGAAATTACATCGGAATTAAATACAAAAGGCACAATGCCGACTTAAGTACAAAAGGACTGACTCTTGTTACTGACTATGTTTTGAGCCATTCCTGTGACATTAGTTATAGATTCCGATGCTTCACTTCAGGTTTACTGTATCCCTCTGACGTTCTTATTGACGATGAAACACAGAAATTGCATCGGAATCAAATAGCAAATGCACAATGCCGACTTAAGTACAGGAAGCCTAACTCTTCTTACTGACTATGATTTGAACCATTCCTGTGACACTAGTTATAGAATCCGAAGATTCACTTCAGGTTTACTGTATCCCTCTGACCTTCTTATTGACGATGAAACACAGAAATTGCACGGGAATTAAATACAAAAGGCACAATGCCGCCTTAAGTACATGAAGACCGACTCTTCCTACTGACTATGTTTTGAACCATTCCTGTGACACTAGTTATAGATTCCGATGCTTTACTTCAGGTTTACTGTATCTCTCTGACCTTCTTATTGACGATGAAACACAGAAATTGCATCGGAATTAAATCAAAAGGTCACAATGTCGACTTAAGTACAAGAAGACTGTATCTTCTTACTGTCTATGTTTTGAACCATTCCTGTGACACTAGTTATTGATTCCGATGCTTCACTCCAGGTTTACTGTATCCCTTGGACCTTCTTATTGACGATGAAACACAGAAAATGCATCGGAATTAAATACAAAAGGCATAATGCCGACTTAAGGACAAGAAGACTGACTCTTCTTACTGACTATGTTTCAACCATTCCTGTGACACTAGTTATAGATTCCGATGCTTCACTTCAGGTTTACTGTATACCTCTGACCTTCTTATTGTCGATGAAACACTGAAATTGCTTCGGTATTATATAGATTAGGCAAATATGCCGACTTAAGGACAAGAAGACTACCTCTTCTTACTGACTATGTTTTGAACCATTCATGTGACATTAGTTATAGATTCCGATGCTTCACTTCAGGTTTACTGTATCCCTTATACCTTCTTATTGACGATGAAACACCGAAATTGCATCGGAATTAAATACAAAAGGCCCAATGCCGACTTAAGTACATGAAGACTGACTCTTCTTACTGACTATGTTTTGAACGATTCCTGTGACACTAGTTATAGATTCCGAAGCTTCACTTCAGGTTTACTGTTTCCCTTGGACCTTCTTATTGACGATGAAACACAGAAATTGCATCGGAATTAAATACAAAAGGCACAATGCCAACTTAAGTACATGAAGACTGACTCTTCTTACTGACTATGTTTTGAACCATCCCTGTGACACTAGTTATAGATTCCGATGCTTCACTTCAGGTTTACTGTATCCCTTGGACCTTCTTATTGACGATGAGACACCGAAATTGCATCCGAATTAAATACAAAAGCCACAATGCCGACTTAAGTACATGAAGACCGACTCTTCTTACTGACTATGATTTGAACGATTCCTGTGACACTAGTTATGGATTCCGATGCTTCACTCCAGGTTTACTGTATCCCTTGGACGTTCTTATTGCCGATGGAACACAGAAATTGCAGCGGAATTAAATAGAAAATTCACAATGCCGACTTAAGTACAAGAAGACTGTATCTTCTTACTGTCTATATTTTGAACCATTCCTGTGACACTAGTTATAGATTCCGATGCTTCACTTCAGGTTTACTGTATCCCTTATACCTTCTTATTGACGATGAAACACAGAAATTGCACCGGAATTAAATACAAAAGGCACAAAGCCGACATAATTTCAAGAAGACTGACTCTTCTTACTGTCTATGCTTTGAACCATTCCATTAACACTATTTATAGATTCCGATACTTCACTCCAGGTTTACTGTATCCCTTGGAACTTCTTATTGACGAGGAACCACAGAAATTGCATCGGAATTAAATACAAAAGGCACAATGCCGACTTAAGTACATGAAGACTGACTTTTCTTACTGACTATGTTTGAACCATTCGTGTGACACTAGTTATAGATTCAGATGCTACACTCCAGGTTTACTGTATCCCTTGGACCTTCTTATTGACGATGAGACACAGAAATGTCATCGGAATTAAATACAAATGGCAGAATGCCGACTTAAGAACAAGAGGACTCACTCTTCTTACTGACTATGTTTTGAACCATTCCTGTGACACTAGTTATAGATTCCGATGCTTCACTTCAGATTTACTGTATCCCTCTGACCTTCTTATTTCCGATGAAACACAGAAACTACATCGGAATTAAATACAAAAGTCACAATGCCTACTAAAGTACAAAAAGACTGACTCTTGTTACTGACTATGTTTTGAACCATTCCTGTGACACTAGTTATAGATTCCGATTCTTGACTTCATGTTTACTGCATCCCTCTGACCTTCTTATTGACGATGAAACACAGAAATTGCATCGGAATTAAATAGAAAAGGCACAATGTCGACTTAAGTACAAGAAGACTGACTCTTCTTACTGTCTATGTTTTGAAAAATTCCTATGACACTAGTTATAGATTCCGATGCTTCACTTCATATTTACCGCATCCCTCTGACCTTCTTATTGACGTTGAAACACAGAAAATGCATCGGAATTAAATACAAAAGGCATAATGCCGACTTAAGGACAAGAAGACTGACTCTTCTTACTGACTATGTTTTGAACCATTCCTGTGACACTAGTTATAGATTCCGATGCTTCACTTCAGGTTTACTGTATCCCTTGGACCTTCTTATTGACGATGAAACACAGAAATTGCATCGGAATTAAATACAAAAGGCACAATGCCGACTTAAGTTCATGAAGACTGACTCTTCTTACTGACTATGTTTGAACCATTCCTGTGACACTAGTTATAGATTCCGATGCCTTACTTCAGGTTTACTGTATCTCTCTGACCTTCTTATTGACGATGAAACAATGAAATTGCATAGGAATTAAATACAAAAGGCACAATGCCGACTCAAGTACATGAAGACCGACTCTTCTTACTGACTATGTTTTGAACGATTCCTGTGACACTTGTTATAGATTCCGATGCTTCACTTCAGGTGTACTGTTTCCCTTGGACCTTCTTATTGACGATGAAGCAAAGAAATTGCATCGGAATTAAATACAAAAGGCACAAGGCCGACTTAAGGACAAGAAGACTGACTCTTCTTACTGACTATGCTTTGAACCATTCCTGTGACACTAGTTATAGATTCCGATGCTTTACTTTAGGTTTACTGTATCCCTCTGACCTTCTTATTGACGATGAGACACAGAAATTGCACCGGAGTTAAATACAACAGGCACAGTGCCGACTTAAGTACAAGAAGACTGACTCTTCTTACTGTGAATGCTTTGATTCATCCCATTGACACTAGTTATAGATTCCGATGCTTCACTTCAGGTTTACTGTATCCCTCTGACCTTCTTATTTCCGATGAAACACAGAAATTACATCGGAATTAAATACAAAAGGCACAATGCCTACTTAAGTACAAGAAGACTGACTCTTGTTACTGACTATGTTTTGAACAATTCCTGTGACACTAGTTATAGATTCCGATGCTTGACTTCCGGTTTACTGCATCCCTCTGACCTTCTTATTGACGATGAAACACAGAAATTGCATCGGAATTAAATAGAAAAGGCACAATGTCGACTTAAGTACAAGAAGACTGACTCTTCTTACTGTCTATGTTTTGAACCATTCCTATGACACTAGTTATAGATTCCGATGCTTCACTTCATGTTTACCGGATCCCTCTGACCTTCTTATTGACGATGAAACACAGAAATTGCATCGGAATTAAATACAAAAGGCACAATGCAGACTTATGGACAACAAGACTGACTCTTCTCACTGACTCTGTTTTGAACCATTCCTGTGACACTAGTTATAGATTCCGATGCTTCACTTCAGGTTTACTGTATCACTTGGACCCTCTTATTGACGATGAAACACAGAAATTGCATCGGAATTAAATACAAAAGGCACAATGCCGACTTAAGTACATGAAGACTGACTCTTCTGACCAACTATGTTTGAGCCATTCCTGTGACACTACTTATAGATTCCGATGCTTCACTTCAGGTTTACTGTATCCCTTGGACCTTCTTATTGACGATGAAACACTGAAATTGCATCGGAATTAAATACAAAATTCACAATGCCGACTTAAGTACATGAAGACCGACTCTTCTTACTGACTATGTTTTGAACCATTATTGTGACATTAGTTATAGATTCCGATGCTTGACTTCAGGTTTACTCCATCCCTCTGACCTTCTTATTGACGATGAAACACAGAAATTGCATCGGAATTAAATAGAAAAGGCACAATGTCGACTTAAGTACAAGAAGACTGACTCTTCTTACTGTCTATGTTTTGAACCATTCCTGTGACACTAGTTATAGATTCCGATGCTTCACTCCAGGTTTCCTGTATCCCTTGGAGGTTCTTATTGACGATGAAACACAGAAAATGCATCGGAATTAAATACAAGAGGCACAATGCCGACTTAAGTACATGAAGACCGACTCTTCTTACTGACTATGTTTTGAACCATTCCTGTGACACTTGTTATACATTCCGATGCTTCACTTCAGGTTTACTGTTTCCTTGGACCATCTTATTGACGATGAAACACAGAAATTGCATCGGAATTAAATACAAAAGGCACAAGGCCGACTTAAGGACAAGAAGACTGCCTCTTCTTACTGACTATGTTTTGAACCATTCCTGTGACACTAGTTATAGATTCTGATGCTTCATTTCAGGTTTATTGTATCCCTTGGACCTTCTTAATGACGATTAATCACAGAAATTGCATCGGAATTAGATACAAAACGCACAATGCCGACTTAAGTACATGACGACTGACTCTTCTTACTGACTATGTTTTGAACCACTCCTGTGACACTAGTTATATATTCCGATTCTACACTCGAGGTTTACTGTATCCTTTGGACCTTCTTATTGGCGATGAAACACAGAAATTGCATCAGAATTAAATACAAAAGGCACAATGCCGACTTAAGGACAAGAAGACTGACCCTTCTTTCTGACTATGTTTTGAACCATTCCTGTGACACTAGTTATAGATTCCGATGCTTCACTTCAGGTTTTTCTGTATCCCTTGGACCTTCTTATTGACGATGAAACATTGAAATTGCATCGGAATTAAATACAAAAGGCACAAGGCCGACATAAGGACAAGAAGACTGTCTCTCCTTACTGACTATGTTTTGAACCATTCCTGTGACACTAGTTATAGATTCCGATGCTTCACTTCAAGTTTACTGTATCCCTCAGACATTCTTATTGACGATGAAACACAGATATTGCATCGGAATTAAATTGAAAAGGTACAATGCCGACTTAAGTGCAAGAAGACGGACACTCCTTACTGTATATGATTTGAACCATTCCTATGACATTAGTTATAGATTCCGATGCTTCACTTCATGTTTACCGTATCAATCTGACCTTCTTATTGACGATGAAACACAGAAATTGCATCGGAATTAAATACAAAAGGCACAATGCCGACTTAAGGACAAGAAGACTGACTCTTCTTACTGTCTATGTTTTGAACCATTCCATTGACACTAGTTATAGATTCCGATGCTTTTACTTCAGGTTTACCTTATCCCTTCGACTTTCTTATTGACGATGAAACACAGAAATTGCATCGGAATTAAATACAAAAGGCACAATGCCGACTTAGGTACATGAAGACTGACTCTTCTTACTTTCTATGTTTTGAAACATTCCTGTGACACTAGTTATAGATTCCGATGCTTCACTTCAGGTTTACTGTATACCTCTGACCTTCTTATTGTCGATGAAACACTGAAATTGCCTCGGTATTAAATAGATTAGGCAAATATGCCGACTTAAGAACAAGAAGACTACCTCCTCTTACTGACTATGTTTGAACCATTCATGTGACATTAGTTATAGATTCCGATGCTTCACTTCAGGTTTACTGTATCCCTTATACCTTCTTATTGACGATGAAACACAGAAATTGCATCGGAATTAAATACAAAAGGCACAATGCCGACTTAAGTACATGAAGACTGACTCTTCTTACTGACTATGTTTGAACCATTCCTGTGACACTAGTTATAGATTCCGATGCTTCACTTCAGGTTTACTGTATCCCTTGGACCTTCGTATTGACTATGAGACACTGAAATTGCATCGGAATTAAATACAAAAGGCACAATGCCGACATAAGTACATGAACACCGACTCTTCTTACTGACTATGTTTTGAACGATTCCTGTGACACTAGTTATAGATTCCGATGCTTCACTTCAGGTTTACTGTATCCCTCTGACCTTCTTATTTCCGATGAAACACAGAAATTACATCGGAATTAAATACAAAAGGCACAATGCCTACTTAAGTACAAAAAGACTGACTCTTGTTACTGACTATGATTTGAACCATTTCTGTGACACTAGTTATAGATTCCGATGCTTGACTTCAGGTTTACTGCATCCCTCTGACCTTCTTATTGACGATGAAACACAGAAATTGCATCGGAATTAAATAGAAAAGGCACAATGTCGACTTAAGTACAAGAAGACTGACTCTTCTTACTGTCTATGTTTTGAACCATTCCTATGACACTAGTTATAGATTCCGATGCTTCACTTCATATTTACCGCATCCCTCTGACCTTCTTATTGACGATGAAACACAGAAATTGCATCGGAATTAAATACAAAAGGCACAATGCCGACTTATGGACAAGAAGACTGACTCTTCTTACTGACTATGTTTTGAACCATCCCTGTGACACTAGTTATAGATTCCGATGCTTCACTTCAGGTTTACTGTATCCCTTAGACCTTCTTATTGACGATGAGACACCGAAATTGCATCCGAATTAAATACAAAAGCCACAATGCCGACTTAAGTACATGAAGACCGACTCTTCTTACTGACTATGATTTGAACGATTCCTGTGACACTAGTTATGGATTCCGATGCTTCACTCCAGGTTTACTGTATCCCTTGGACCTTCTTATTGCCGAAGGAACACAGAAATTGCAGCAGAATTAAATAGAAAATTCACAATGCCGACTTAAGTACAGGAAGACTGTATCTTCTTACTGTCTATATTTTGAACCATTCCTGTGACACTAGTTATAGATTCCGATGCTTCACGTCAGGTTTACTGTATCCCTTATACCTTCTTATTGACGATGAAACACAGAAATTGCACCGGAATTAAATACAAAAGGCACAAAGCCGACATAATTTCAAGAAGACTGACTCTTCTTACTGTCTATGCTTTGAACCATTCCATTAACACTATTTATAGATTCCGATACTTCACTCCAGGTTTACTGTATCCCTTGGAACTTCTTATTGACGAGGAACCACAGAAATTGCATCGGAATTAAATACAAAAGGCACAATGCCGACTTAAGTACATGAAGACTGACTTTTCTTACTGACTATGTTTGAACCATTCGTGAGACACTAGTTATAGATTCAGATGCTACACTCCAGGTTAACTGTATCCCTTGGACCTTCTTATTGACGATGAAACACAGAAATTTCATCGGAATTAAATACAAAAGGCAGAATGCCGACTTAAGAACAAGAGGACTCACTCTTCTTACTGACTATGTTTTGAACCATTCCTGTGACACTAGTTATAGATTCCGATGCTTCACTTCAGATTTACTGTATCCCTCTGACCTTCATATTTCCGATGAAACACAGAAACTACATCGGAATTAAATACAAAAGTCACAATGCCTACTAAAGTACAAAAAGACTGACTCTTGATACTGACTATGTTTTGAACCATTCCTGTGACACTAGTTATAGATTCCGATTCTTGACTTCATGTTTACTGCATCCCTCTGACCTTCTTATTGACGATGAAACACAGAAATTGCATCGGAATTAAATATAAAAGGCACAATGTCGACTTAAGTACAAGAAGACTGACTCTTCTTACTGTCTATGTTTTGAAAAATTCCTATGACACTAGTTATAGATTCCGATGCTTCACTTCATATTTACCGCATCCCTCTGACCTTCTTATTGACGTTGAAACACAGAAAATGCATCGGAATTAAATACAAAAGGCATAATGCCGACTTAAGGACAAGAAGACTGACTCTTCTTACTGACTATGCTTTGAACCATTCCTGTGACACTAGTTATAGATTCCGATGCTTCACTTCAGGTTTACTGTATCCCTTGGACCTTCTTATTGACGATGAAACACAGAAATTGCATCGGAATTAAATACAAAAGGCACAATGCCGACTTAAGTTCATGAAGACTGACTCTTCTTACTGACTGTGTTTGAACCATTCCTGTGACACTAGTTATAGATTCCGATGCCTTACTTCAGGTTTACTGTATCTCTCTGACCTTCGTATTGACGATGAAACACTGAAATTGCATAGGAATTAAATACAAAAGGCACAATGCCGACTCAAGTACATGAAGACCGACTCTTCTTACTGACTATGTTTTGAACGATTCCTGTGACACTTGTTATAGATTCCGATGCTTCACTTCAGGTGTACTGTTTCCCTTGGACCTTCTTATTGACGATGAAGCAAAGAAATTGCATCGGAATGAAATACAAAAGGCACAAGGCCGACTTAAGGACAAGAAGACTGACTCTTCTTACTGACTATGTTTTGAACCATTCCTGTGACACTAGTTATAGATTCCGATGCTTCACTTTAGGTTTACTGTATCCCTCTGACCTTCTTATTGACGATGAGACACAGAAATTGCACCGGAGTTAAATACAACAGGCACAGTGCCGACTTAAGTACAAGAAGACTGACTCTTCTTACTGTGTATGTTTTGATTCATCCCATTGGCACTAGTTATAGATTCCGATGCTTCACTTCAGGTTTACTGTATCCCTCTGACCTTCTTATTTCCGATGAAACACAGAAATTACATCGGAATTAAATACAAAAGGCACAATGCCTACTTAAGTACAAGAAGACTGACTCTTGTTACTGACTATGTTTTGAACAATTCCTGTGACACTAGTTATAGATTCCGATGCTTGACTTCCGGTTTACTGCATCCCTCTGACCTTCTTATTGACGATGAAACACAGAAATTGCATCGGAATTAAATAGAAAAGGCACAATGTCGACTTAAGTACAAGAAGACTGACTCTTCTTACTGTCTATGTTTTGAACCATTCCTATGACACTAGTTATAGATTCCGATGCTTCACTTCATGTTTACCGGATCCCTCTGACCTTCTTATTGACGATGAAACACAGAAATTGCATCGGAATTAAATACAAAAGGCACAATGCAGACTTATGGACAACAAGACTGACTCTTCTCACTGACTCTGTTTTGAACCATTCCTGTGACACTAGTTATAGATTCCGATGCTTCACTTCAGGTTTACTGTATCACTTGGACCCTCTTATTGACGATGAAACACAGAAATTGCATCGGAATTAAATACAAAAGGCACAATGCCGACTTAAGTACATGAAGACTGACTCTTCTGACCAACTATGTTTGAGCCATTCCTGTGACACTACTTATAGATTCCGATGCTTCACTTCAGGTTTACTGTATCCCTTGGACCTTCTTATTGACGATGAAACACTGAAATTGCATCGGAATTAAATACAAAATTCACAATGCCGACTTAAGTACATGAAGACCGACTCTTCTTACTGACTATGTTTTGAACCATTCCTGTGACACTAGTTATAGATTCCGATGCTTGACTTCAGGTTTACTGCATCCCTCTGACCTTCTTATTGACGATGAAACACAGAAATTGCATCGGAATTAAATAGAAAAGGCACAATGTCGACTTAAGTACAAGAAGACTGACTCTTCTTACTGTCTATGTTTTGAACCATTCCTGTGACACTAGTTATAGATTCCGATGCTTCACTCCAGGTTTCCTGTATCCCTTGGAGGTTCTTATTGACGATGAAACACAGAAAATGCATCGGAATTAAATACAAAAGGCACAATGCCGACTTAAGTACATGAAGACCGACTCTTCTTACTGACTATGTTTTGAACCATTCCTGTGACACTTGTTATACATTCCGATGCTTCACTTCAGGTTTACTGTTTCCTTGGACCATTTTATTGACGATGAAACACAGAAATTGCATCGGAATTAAATACAAAAGGCACAAGGCCGACTTAAGGACAAGAAGACTGCCTCTTCTTACTGACTATGTTTTGAACCATTCCTGTGACACTAGTTATAGATTCCGATGCTTCATTTCAGGTTTATTGTATCCCTTGGACCTTCTTAATGACGATTAATCACAGAAATTGCATCGGAATTAGATACAAAACGCACAATGCCGACTTAAGTACATGACGACTGACTCTTCTTACTGACTATGGATTGAACCATTCCTGTGACACTAGTTATGTATTCCGATTCTACACTCGAGGTTTACTGTATCCTTTGGACCTTCTTATTGGCGATGAAACACAGAAATTGCATCAGAATTAAATACAATAGGCACAATGCCGACTTAAGGACAAGAAGACTGTCTCTCCTTACTGACTATGTTTTGAACCATTCCTGTGACACTAGTTATAGATTCCGATGCTTCACTTCAGGTTTACTGTATCCCTCAGACATTCTTATTGACGATGAAACACAGATATTGCATCGGAATTAAATAGAAAAGGTACAATGCCGACTTAAGTGCAAGAAGACTGACACTCCTTACTGTATATGATTTGAACCATTCCTATGACATTAGTTATAGATTCCGATGCTTCACTTCATGTTTACCGTATCAATCTGACCTTCTTATTGACGATGAAACACAGAAATTGCATCGGAATTAAATACAAAAGGCACAATGCCGACTTAAGGACAAGAACATTGACTCTTCTTACTGACTATGATTTGAACCATTCCTGTGACACTGGTTATAGAGTCCGACGCTTCACTTCAGGTTTTTTGTATCCCTCTGACCTTCGTATTCACGATGAAACACAGAAATTACATCGGAATTAAATACAAAAGGCACAATGCCGACTTAAGGACAAGAAGACTGACTCTTCTTACTGTCTATGTTTTGAACCATTCCATTGACACTAGTTATAGATTCCGATGCTTTTACTTCAGGTTTACCTTATCCCTTGGACTTTCTTATTGACGATGAAACACAGAAATTGCATCGGAATTAAATACAAAAGGCACAATGCCGACTTAGGTACATGAAGACTAACTCTTCTTACTTTCTATGTTTTGAACCATTCCTGTGACACTAGTTATAGATTCCGATGCTACACTCCTGGTTTACTGTATCCCATGGACCTTCTTATTGACGATGAAACACAGAAATTGCATCGGATTTAAATACAAAAGGCACAATGCCGACTTAAGGACAAGAAGATTGACTCTTCTTACTGACTATGATTTGAACCATTCCTGTGACACTAGTTATAGATTCCGACGCTTTACTTCAGGTTTACTGTATCCCTTGGACCTTCTTATTGACGATGAAACACAGAAATTGCATCGGAATTAAATAGAAAGGTCACAATGTCGACTTAAGTACAAGAAGACTGTATCTTCTTACAGTCTATGTTTTGAACCATTCCTGTGACACTAGTTATAGATTCCGATGCTTCACTCCAGGTTTACTGTATCCCTTGGACCTTCTTATTGACGATGAAACACAGAAAATGCATCGGAATTAAATACGAAAGGCATAATGCTGACTTAAGGACATGAAGACTGACTCTTCTTACTGACTATGTTTTGAACCATTCCTGTGACACTAGTTATAGATTCCGATGCTTCACTTCAGGTTTACTGTATACCTCTGACCTTCTTATTGTCGATGAAAGACTGAAATTGCTTCGGTATTAAATAGATCAGGCAAATATGCCGACTTAAGAACAAGAAGACTACCTCCTCTTACTGACTATGTTTTGAACCATTCATGTGACATTAGTTATAGATTCCGATGCTTCACTTCAGGTTTACTGTATCCCTTATACCTTCTTATTGACGATGAAACACAGAAATTGCATCGGAATTAAATACAAAAGGCACAATGCCGACTTAAGTACATGAAGACTGACTCTTCTTACCGACTAAGTTTGAACCATTCCTGTGACACTAGTTATAGATTCCGATGCTTCACTTCAGGTTTACTGTATCCCTTGGACCTTCGTATTGACTATGAGACACTGAAATTGCATCGGAATTAAATACAAAAGGCACAATGCCGACATAAGTACATGAAGACCGACTCTTCTTACTGACTATGTTTTGAACGATTCCTGTGACACTAGTTATAGATTCCGATGCTTCACTTCAGGTTTACTGTATCCCTCTGACCTTCTTATTTCAGATGAAACACAGAAATTACATCGGAATTAAATACAAAAGGCACAATACCTACTTAAGTACAAAAAGACTGACTCTTGTTACTGACTATGATTTGAACCATTTCTGTGAGACTAGTTATAGATTCCGATGCTTGACTTCAGGTTTACTGCATCCCTCTGACCTTCTTATTGACGATGAAACACAGAAATTGCATCGGAATTAAATAGAAAAGGCACAATGTCGACTTAAGTACAAGAAGACTGACTCTTCTTACTGTCTATGTTTTGAACCATTCCTATGACACTAGTTATAGATTCCGATGCTTCACTTCATATTTACCGCATCCCTCTGACCTTCTTATTGACGATGAAACACAGAAATTGCATCGGAAATAAATACAAAAGGCACAATGCCGACTTATGGACAAGAAGACTGACCCTTCTTACTGACTATGTTTTGAACCATCCCTGTGACACTAGTTATAGATTCTGATGCTTCACTTCAGGTTTACTGTATCCCTCTGACCTTATTATTCACGATGAAACACAGAAATTGCACCGGAATTAAATACAAAAGGCACAATGCCGACTTAAGTACATGAAGAGTGACTCTTCTTACTGTCTATGCTTTGAACCATTCCATTGACACTAGTTATAGATTCCGATGCTTTACTTCAGGTTTACCGAATCCCTTGGACCTTCTTATTGACGATGAAATACAGAAATTGCATTGGAATTAAATAGAAAATTCACAATGCCGACATAAGTACAAGAAGACTGTATCTTCTTACTGTCTATGTTTTGAACCATTCCTGTGACACTAGTTATAGATTCCGATGCTTCACTCCAGGTTTACTGTATCCCTTGGACCTTCTTAGTGACGATGAAACACAGAAAATTCATCGGAATTAAATACAAAAGGCATAATGCCGACTTAAGGACAAGAAGACTGACTCTTCTTACTGACTTTTTTTTGAACCATTCCTGTGACACTACTTATATATTCCAAAGCTTCACTTCAGGTTTTTCTGTATCTCTTGGACCTTCTTATTGACGATGAAAAATTGAAATTGCATCGGAATTAAATACAAAAGGCACAAGGCCGACATAAGGACAAGAAGACTGTCTCTCCTTACTGACTATGTTTTGAACCATTCCTGTGACACTAGCTATAGATTCCGATGCTTCACTTCAGGTTTACTGTATCCCTCAGACATTCTTATTGACGATGAAACACAGATATTGCATCGGAATTAAATAGAAAAGGTACAATGCCGACTTAAGTGCAAGAAGACTGACACTCCTAACTGTCTATGATTTGAACCATTCCTATGACACTAGTTATAGATTCCGATGCTTCACTTCATGTTTACCGTATCAATCTGACCTTCTTATTGACGATGAAACACAGAAATTGCATCGGAAATAAATACAAAAGGCACAATGCCGACTTAAGGACAAGAAGATTGACTCTTCTTACTGACTATGATTTGAACCATTCCTGTGACACTGGTTATAGAGTCCGACGCTTCACTTTAGGTTTTTTGTATCCCTCTGACCTTCTTATTCACGATGAAACACAGAAATTACATCGGAATTAAATACAAAAGGCACAATGCCGACTTAAGGACAAGAAGACTGACTCTTATTACTGTCTATGTTTTGAACCATTCCATTGACACTAGTTATAGATTCCGATGCTTTTACTTCAGGTTTACCTTATCCCTTGGACTTTCTTATTGACGATGAAACACAGAAATTGCATCGGAATTAAATACAAAAGGCACAATGCCGACTTAGGTACATGAAGACTTACTCTTCTTACTTTCTATGCTTTGAACCATTCCTGTGACACTAGTTATAGATTCCGATGCTACACTCCAGGTTTACTGCATCCCACGGACCTTCTTATTGACGATGAAACACAGAATTTTGCTTCGGATTTAAATAGAAAAGGCACAATGCCGTTTTAAGGACAAGAAGACTGACTCTTCTTACTGACTGTGTTTTGAACCATTCCTGTGACACTAGTTATAGATTCCGATGATTCACTTCAGGTTTACTGTATCATTTGGACCTTATTATTGAGGATGAAGTACAGAAATTACATCGGAATTAAATACAAAAGGCACAATGCCGACTTAAGTACAAAAGGACTGACTCTTGTTACTGACTATGTTTTGAACCATTCCTGTGACATTAGTTATAGATTCCGATGCTTCACTTCAGGTTTACTGTATCCCTCTGACCTTCTTATTGACGATGAAACACAGAAATTGCATCGGAATCAAATAGCAAATGCACAATGCCGACTTAAGTACAGGAAGCCTGACTCTTCTTACTGACTATGATTTGAACCATTCCTGTGACACTAGTTATAGAATCCGATGATTCACTTCAGGTTTACTGTATCCCTCTGACCTTCTTATTGACGATGAAACACAGAAATTGCACGGGAATTAAATACAAAAGGCACAATGCCGCCTTAAGTACATGAAGACCGACTCTTCCTACTGACTATGTTTTGAACCATTCCTGTGACACTAGTTATAGATTCCGATGCTTTACTTCAGGTTTACTGTATCTCTCTGTCCTTCTTATTGACGATGTAACACAGAAATTGCATCGGAATTAAATGAAAAGGTCACAATGTCGACTTAAGTACAAGAAGACTGTATCTTCTTACTGTCTATGTTTTGAACCATTCCTGTGACACTAGTTATAGATTCCGATGCTTCACTCCAGGTTTACTGTATCCCTTGGACCTTCTTATTGACGATGAAGCACAGAAAATGCATCGGAATTAAATACAAAAGGCATAATGATGACTTAAGGACAAGAAGACTGACTCTTCTTACTGACTATGTTTTCAACCATTCCTGTGACACTAGTTATAGATTCCGATGCTTCACTTCAGGTTTACTGTATACCTCTGACCTTCTTATTGTCGATGAAGCACTGAAATTGCTTCGGTATTAAATAGATTAGGCAAATATGCCGACTTAAGGACAAGAAGACTACTTCTTCTTACTGACTATGTTTTGAACCATTCATGTGACATTAGTTATAGATTCCGATGCTTCACTTCAGGTTTACTGTATCCCTTATACCTTCTTATTGACGATGAAACACAGAAATTGCATCGGAATTAAATACAAAAGGCACAATGCCGACTTAAGTACATGAAGACTGACTCTTCTTACTGACTATGTTTTGAACGATTCCTGTGACACTAGTTATAGATTCCGAAGCTTCACTTCAGGTTTACTGTTTCCCTTGGACTTTCTTATTGACGATGAAACACAGAAATTGCATCGGAATTAAATACAAAAGGCACAATGCCAACTTAAGTACATGAAGACTGACTCTTCTTACTGACTATGTTTTGAACCATCCCTGTGACACTAGTTATAGATTCCGATGCTTCACTTCAGGTTTACTGTATCCCTTGGACCTTCTTATTGATGATGAGACACCGAAATTGCATCCGAAATAAATACAAAAGCCACAATGCCGACTTAAGTACATGAAGACCGACTCTTCTTACTGACTATGATTTGAACGATTCCTGTGACACTTGTTATGGATTCCGATGCTTCACTCCAGGTTTACTGTATCCCTTGGACCTTCTTATTGCCGATGGAACACAGAAATTGCAGCGGAATTAAATAGACAATTCACAATGCCGACTTAAGTACAAGAAGACTGTATCTTCTTACTGTCTATACTTTGAACCATTCCTGTGACACTAGTTATAGATTCCGATGCTTCACTTCAGGTTTACTGTATCCCTTATACCTTCTTATTGACGATGAAACACAGAAATTGCACCGGAATTAAATACAAAAGGCACAAAGCCGACATAATTTCAAGAAGACTCACTCTTCTTACTGTCTATGCTTTGAACCATTCCATTAACACTATTTATAGATTCCGATACTTCACTCCAGGTTTACTGTATCCCTTGGAACTTCTTATTGACGAGGAACCACAGAAATTGCATCGGAATTAAATACAAAAGGCACAATGCCGACTTAAGAACAAGAGGACTCACTCTTCTTACTGACTATGTTTTGAACCATTCCTGTGACACTAGTTATAGATTCCGATGCTTCACTTCAGATTTACTGTATCCCTCTGACCTTCTTATTTCCGATGAAACACAGAAATTACATCGGAATTAAATACAAAAGTCACAATGCCTACTAAAGTACAAAAAGACTGACTCTTGTTACTAACTATGTTTTGAACCATTCCTGTGACACTAGTTATAGATTCCGATTCTTGACTTCATGTTTACTGCATCCCTCTGACCTTCTTATTGACGATGAAACACAGAAATTGCATCGGAATTAAATAGAAAAGGCACAATGTCGACTCAAGTACAAGAAGACTGACTCTTCTTACTGTCTATGTTTTGAAAAATTCCTATGACACTAGTTATAGATTCCGATGCTTCACTTCATATTTACCGCATCCCTCTGACCTTCTTATTGACGTTGAAACACAGAAAATGCATCGGAATTAAATACAAAAGGCATAATGCCGACTTAAGGACAAGAAGACTGACTCTTCTTACTGACTATGTTTTGAACCTTCCTGTGACACTAGTTATAGATTCCGATGCTTCACTTCAGGTTTACTGTATCCCTTGGATCTTCTTATTGACGATGAAACACAGAAATTGCATCGGAATTAAATACAAAAGGCACAATGCCGACTTAAGTTCATGAAGACTGACTCTTCTTACTGACTATGTTTGAACCATTCCTGTGACACTAGTTATAGATTCCGATGCCTTACTTCAGGTTTACTGTATCTCTCTGACCTTCTTATTGACGATGAAACACTGAAATTGCATAGGAATTAAATACAAAAGGCACAATGCCGACTCAAGTACATGAAGACCGACTCTTCTTACTGACTATGTTTGAACGATTCCTGTGACACTTGTTATAGATTCCGATGCTTCACTTCAGGTTTACTGTTTCCCTTGGACCTTCTTATTGACGATGAAGCAAAGAAATTGCATCGGAATTAAATACAAAAGGCACAAGGCCGACATAAGTACAAGAAGACTGACTCTTCTTACTGACTATGTTTTGAACCATCCCTGTGACACTAGTAATAGATTCCGATGCTTCACTTCAGGTTTATTGTATCCCTTAGGCCTTCTTATTGACGATGAAACACAGAAATTGCACCGGAATTAAATACAATAGGCACAAAGCCGACATTATTGCAAGAAGACTGACTCTTCTTACTGTCTATGCTTTGAACCATTCCATTAACACTATTTATTGATTCCGATACTTCACTCTAGGTTTACTGTATCCCTTGGACCTTCTTATTGACGATGAAACACTGAAATTGCGTCGGAATTAAATAGAAAAGGCACAATGCCGACTTAAGGACAAGAAGACTGACTCTACTTACTGACTATGCTTTGAACCATTCCTGTGACACTAGTTATAGATTCCGATGTTTCACTTTAGGTTTACTGTATCCCTCTGACCTTCTTATTGACGATGAGACACAGAAATTGCACCGGAGTTAAATACAACAGGCACAGTGCCGACTTAAGTACAAGAAGACTGACTCTTCTTACTGTGTATGTTTTGATTCATCCCATTGACACTAGTTATAGATTCCGATGCTTCACTTCAGGTTTACTGTATCCATCTGACCTTCTTATTTCCGATGAAACACAGAAATTACATCGGAATTAAATACAAAAGGCACAATGCCTACTTAAGTACAAGAAGACTGACTCTTGTTACTGACTATGTTTTGAACAATTTCTGTGACACTAGTTATAGATTCCGATGCTTGACTTCCGGTTTACTGCATCCCTCTGACCTTCTTATTGACGATGAAACACAGAAATTGCATCGGAATTAAATAGAAAAGGCACAATGTCGACTTAAGTACAAGAAGACTGACTCTTCTTACTGTCTATGTTTTGAACTATTCCTATGACACTAGTTATAGATTCCGATGCTTCACTTCATGTTTACCGGATCCCTCTGACCTTCTTATTGACGATGAAACACAGAAATTGCATCGGAATTAAATACAAAAGGCACAATGCAGACTTATGGACAACAAGACTGACTCTTCTCACTGACTCTGTTTTGAACCATTCCTGTGACACTAGTTATATATTCCGATTCTACACTCGAGGTTTACTGTATCCTTTGGACCTTCTTATTGGCGATGAAACACAGATATTGCATCAGAATTAAATACAAAAGGCACAATGCCGACTTAAGGACAAGAAGACTGACCCTTCTTTCTGACTATGTTTTGAACCATTCCTGTGACACTAGTTATAGATTCCGATGCTTCACTTCAGGTTTACTGTATCCCTTGGAGCTTCTTATTGACGATGAAACACTGAAATTGCATCGGAATTAAATACAAAAGGCACAATGCCGACTTAAGTACATGAAGACCGACTCTTCTTACTGACTATGTTTTGAACCATTCCTGTGACACTTGTTATACATTCCGATGCTTCACTTCAGGTTTACTGTTTCCTTGGACCATCTTATTGACGATGAAACACAGAAATTGCATCGGAATTAAAAACAAAAGGGACAATGCCGACTTAAGTACTGTCTGCGTTTTGACCATTCCTGTGACACTAGTTATACTTTCCGATGATTCACTCCAGGTTTACTGCAACCCTTGGACCTTCTTATTGACGATGAAACACAGAAATTGCATCGGAATTAAATACAAAAGGCACAATGCAGACTTATGGACAACAAGACTGACTCTTCTCACTGACTCTGTTTTGAACCATTCCTGTGACACTAGTTATAGATTCCGATGCTTCACTTCAGGTTTACTGTATCCCTTGGACCCTCTTATTGACGATGAAACACAGAAATTGCATCGGAATTAAATACAAAAGGCACAATGCCGACTTAAGCACATGAAGACTGACTCTTCTGACCAACTATGTTTGAGCCATTCCTGTGACACTACTTATAGATTCCGATGCTTGACTTCAGGTTTACTGCATCCCTCTGACCTTCTTATTGACGATGAAACACAGAAATTGCATCGGAATTAAATAGAAAAGGCACAATGTCGACTTAAGTACAAGTAGACTGACTCTTCTTACTGTCTATGTTTTGAACCATTCCTGTGACACTAGTTATAGATTCTGATGCTTCACTCCAGGTTTCCTGTATCCCTTGGAGGTTCTTATTGACGATGAAACACAGAAAATGCATCGGAATTAAATACAAAAGGCACAATGCCGACTTAAGTACATGAAGACCGACTCTTCTTACTGACTATGTTTTGAACCATTCCTGTGACACTTGTTATACATTCCGATGCTTCACTTCAGGTTTACTGTTTCCTTGGACCATCTTATTGACGATGAAACACAGAAATTGCATCGGAATTAAAAACAAAAGGGACAATGCCGCCTTAAGTACTGTCTGTGTTTTGACCATTCCTGTGACACTAGTTATAGTTTCCGATGATTCACTCCAGGTTTACTGCAAACCTTGGACCTTCTTATTGACGATGAAACACAGAAATTGCATCGGAATTAAATACAAAAGGCACAAGGCCGACTTAAGGACAAGAAGACTGCCTCTTCTTACTGACTATGTTTTGAACCATTCCTGTGACACTAGTTATAGATTCCGATGCTTCATTTCAGGTTTATTGTATCCCTTGGACCTTCTTAATGACGATTAATCACAGAAATTGCACCGGAATTAGATACAAAACGCACAATGCCGACTTAAGTACATGACGACTGACTCTTCTTACAGACTATGTTTTGAACCATTCCTGTGACACTAGTTATATATTCCGATTCTACACTCGAGGTTTACTGTATCCTTTGGACCTTCTTATTGGCGATGAAACACAGAAATTGCATCAGAATTAAATACAAAAGGCACAATGCCGACTTAAGGACAAGAAGACTGACCCTTCTTTCTGACTATGTTTTGAACCATTCCTGTGACACTAGTTATAGATTCCGATGCTTCACTTTAGGTTTACTGTATCCCTTGGACCTTCTTATTGACGATGAAACACTGAAATTGCATCGGAATTAAATACAAAAGGCACAATGCCGACTTAAGTACATGAAGACCGACTCTTCTTACTGACTATGTTTTGAACCATTCCTGTGACACTTGTTATGCATTCCGATGCTTCACTTCAGGTTTACTGTTTCCTTGGACCATCTTATTGACGATGAAACACAGAAATTGCATCGGAATTAAAAACAATAGGGACAATGCCGACTTAAGTACTGTCTGCGTTTTGACCATTCCTGTGACACTAGTTATACTTTCCGATGATTCACTCCAGGTTTACTGCAACCCTTGGACCTTCTTATTGACGATGAAACACAGAAATTGCATCGGAATTAAATGCAAAAGGCACAAGGCCGACTTAAGGACAAGAAGACTGTCTCTTCTTACTGACTATGTTTGAACAATTCCTGTGACACTAGTTATAGATTCCGATGCTTCATTTCAGGTTTATTGTATCCCTTGGACCTTCTTAATGACGATTAAAAACAGAAATTGCATCGGAATTAGATACAAAACGCACAATGCCGACTTAAGTACATGACGACTGACTCTTCTTACTGACTATGTTTTGAACCATTCCTGTGACACTAGTTATATATTCCAATTCTACACTCGAGGTTTACTGTATCCTTTGGACCTTCTTATTGGCGATGAAACACAGAAATTGCATCAGAATTAAATACAAAAGGCACAATGCCGACTTAAGGACAAGAAGACTGACCCTTCTTTCTGAGTATGTTTTGAACCATTCCTGTGACACTAGTTATAGATTCCGATGCTTCATTTTTTTGGTTTACTGTATCCCACTGACCTTCTTATTCACGTTGAAACACAGAAATTGCACCGGAATTAAATACAAAAGGCACAATGCCGACTTAAGTACAAGAAGACTGACTCTTCTTACTGTGTATGCTTTGAACCATTCTATTGACACTAGTTAGAGATTCCGATGCTTCACTTCAGGTTTACTGTATCCCTCTGACCTTCTTATTGACGATGAAACACAGATATTACATCGGAATTAAATACAAAAGGCACAATGCCGACTTAAGTACAAAAAAAAATGACTCTCGTTACTGACTACGTTTTGAATGATTCCTGTGACACTGGTTATGGATTCCGATGCTAGACTTCAGGTTTACTGTATCCCTCTGACATTCTTATTGACGATGAAACACAGAAATTGCATCGGAATTAAATAGAAAAGGCACAATGCCGACTTAAGTACAAGAAGACTGACTCTTCTTACTGTCTATGTTTTGAACCATTCCTGTGACACTAGTTATAGAGTCCGATGCTTCACTTCAGATTTACTGTATCCCTCTGACCTTCTTATTCACGATGAGACGCAGAAATTACATCGGAATTAAATACAAAAGGCACAATGCCGACTTAAG
Organism: Schistocerca piceifrons; assembly: GCF_021461385.2. Taxonomy (NCBI): domain Eukaryota; kingdom Metazoa; phylum Arthropoda; class Insecta; order Orthoptera; family Acrididae; genus Schistocerca; species Schistocerca piceifrons. The sequence goes on from NW_025728400.1 coordinate 710,821, forward strand.
GACAAGAAGACTGACTCTTCTTACTGTCTATGTTTTGAACCATTCCATTGACACTAGTTATAGATTCCGATGCTTCACTTCAGATTTACTGTATCCCTTGGACTTTCTTATTGACGATGAAACACAGAAATTGCATCGGAATTAAATACAAAAGGCACAATGCCGACTTAGGTACATGAAGACTGACTCTTCTTACTTTCTATGTTTTGAACCATTCCTGTGACACTAGTTATAGATTCCGATGCTTGACTTCAGGTTTACTGTATCCCTAGGACCTTCGTATTGACAATGAAACACAGAAATTGCATCGGAATTTAATACAAAATGCACAATGCCGACTTAAGTACAAGAAGACTGACTCTTCTTACTGACTATGATTTGAACCATTCCTGTGACACTAATTATAGAATCCGATGATTCACTTCAGGTTTACTGTATCCCTTGGACCTTCTTATTGACGATGAAACACAGAAATTGCATCGGAATTAAATAGAAAAGGCACAATGCCGACTTAAGTACATGAAGACCGACCCTTCTTACTGACTATGCTTTGAACCATTCCTGTGACACTAGTTATAGATTCCGATGCTTTACTTCAGGTTTACTGTATCCCTTGGACCTTCTTATTAACGATGAAACACAGAAATTGCATCGGAATTAAATAGAAAGTGCACAATGCCGACTTAAGTACAAGAAGACTGTATCTTCTTACTGTCTATGTTTTGAACCATTCCTGTGACACTAGTTATAGATTCCGATGCTTATCTCCAGGTTTACTGTATCCCTTGGACCTTCTTATTGACGATGACACACAGAAAATGCATCGGAATTAAATACAAAAAGCATAATGCCGACTTAAGGAGAAGAAGACTGACTCTTCTTACTGACTATGTTTTGAACCATTCCTGTGACACTAGTTATAGATTCCGATGCTTCACTTCAGGTTTACTGTATCCCTTGGACCTTCTTATTGACTATGAGACACTGAAATTGCATCGGAATTAAATACAAAAGGCACAATGCAGACATAAGTACATGAAGACCGACGCTTCTTACTGACTATGCTTTGAACGATTCCTGTGACACTTGTCATAGATTCCGATGCTTCACTTCAGGTTTACTGTTTCCCTTGGACCTTATTAACGACGATAAAACACAGAAATTGCATCGGAAATAAATACAAAAGGCACAATGCCGATTTAAGTACATGAAGACTGACTCTTCTTACCAACTATGTTTTGAACCATTCCTGTGACACTACTGATATATTCGGATGCTTCACTTCAGGTTTACTGTATCCCTTGGACCTTCTTATTGCCGATGAAACACTGAAATTGCATCGGAATTAAATACAAAAGGCACAATGCAGACTTAAGTACATGAAGACCGACTCTTCTTACTGACTATGTTTTGAACCATTCCTGTGACACTTGTTGTAGATCCCGATGCTTCACTACAGGTTTACTGTTTCCTTGGACCTTCTTATTGACGATGAGACACAGAAATTGCATCGGAATTAAAAACAAAAGGCACAATGCCGACTTAAGTACTGTCTATGTTTTCACCATTCCTGTGATACTAGTTATAGATTCCGATGATTCACTCCAGGTTTACTGTAACCCTTGGACCTTCTTATTGACGATGAAACACAGAAATTGCATCGGAATTAAATACAAAAGGCACAAGGCCGACTTAGGGACAAGAAGACTGTCACTTCTTACTGACTATGCTTTGAACCATTCCTGTGACACTAGTTATAGATTCCGATGCTTCACTTCAGGTTTATGTATCACTTGGACCTTCTTAATGACGATTAAACACAGAAATTGCATCGGAATTAGATACAAAAGGCACAATGCCGACTTAAGTACATGACGACTGACTCTTCTTACTGACTATGATTTGAACCATTCCTGTGACACTAGTTATAGATTCAGATGCTTCATTTTATTGGTTTACTGTATCCCACTGACCTTCTTATTCACGATGAAACACAGAAATTGCACCGGAATGAAATACAAAAGGCACAATGCCGACTTAACTACAAGAAGACTGACTCTTCTTACTGTGTATGCTTTGAACCATTCCATTGACACTAGTTAGAGATTCAGATGCTTCACTTCAGGTTTACTGTATCCCTCTGACCTTCTTATTGACGATGAAACACAGAAATTACATCGGAATTAAATACAAAAGGCACAATGCCGACTTAAGTACAAGTAGACTGACTCTTCTTACTGACTTTGTTTTGAACCATTCCTGTGACACTAGTTATAGATTCCGATGCTAGACTTCAGGTTTACTGTATCCCTCTGACATCCTTATTGACGATGAAACACAGAAATTGCATCGGAATTAAATAGAAAAGGCACAATGCCGACTTAAGTACAAGAAGACTGACTCTTCTTACTGTCTATGCTTTGAACCATTCCTATGACACTAGTTATAGATTCCGATGCTTCACTTCATGTTTACCGTATCAATCTGACCTTCTTATTGACGATGAAACACAGAAATTGCATCGGAATTAAATACAAACGGCACAATGCCGACTTAAGGACAAGAAGACTGACTCTTCTTACTGTCTATGTTTTGAACCATTCCATTGACACTAGTTATATATTCCGATGCTTCACTTCAGGTTTACTGTATCCCTTGGACTTTCTTATTGACGATGAAACACAGAAATTGCATCGGAATTAAATACAAAAAGCACAATGCCGACTTAGGTACATGAAGACTGACTCTTCTTACTGTCTATGTTTTGAACCATTCCTATGACACTAGTTATAGATTCCGATGCTTCACTTCATGTTTTCCGTATCAATCTGACCTTCTTATTGACGATGAAACACAGAAATTGCATCGGAATTAAATACAAAAGGCACAATGCCGACTTAAGGACAAGAAGACTGACTCTTCTTACTGACTAAGATTTGAACCATTCCTGTGACACTAGTTATAGAGTCCGCTGCTTCCCTTCAGGTTTACTGTATCCCTCTGACCTTCTTATTTACGACGAAACACAGAAATTACATCGGAATTAAATACAAAAGGCACAATGCCGACTTAAGGACAAGAAGACTGACTCTTCTTACTGTCTATGTTTTGAACCATTCCATTGACACTAGTTATAGATTCCGATGCTTCACTTCAGGTTTACTGTATCCCTTGGACTTTCTTATTGACGATGAAACACAAAAATTGCATCGGAATTAAATACAAAAGGCACAATGCCGACTTAGGTATATGAAGACTGACTCTTCTTACTTTCTATGTTTTGAACCATTCCTGTGACACTAGTTATAGATTCCGATGATTCACTTCAGGTTTACTCTATCATTTGGACCTTCTTATTAACGATGAATCACAGAAATGGCATCGGAATTAAATAGAAGAGGCACAATGCCGACTTAAGTACAAGAAGACTGTATCTTCTTACTGTCTATGTTTTGAACCATTCCATTGACACTAGTTATAGATTCCGATGCTTCACTTCAGGTTTACTGTATCCCTCTGACATTCTTACTGACGGTGAAACACAGAAATTGCATCGGAATCAAATAGAAAGGGCACAATGCCGACTTAAGTACAAGAAGACTGACTCTTCTTACTGTCTATGCTTTGAATCATTCCTGTGACACCAGTTATAGATTCCGATGCTTGACTTCAGGTTTACTGTATCCCTAGGACCTTCGTGTTGACGATGAAACACAGAAATTGCATCGGAATTTAATACAAAAGTCACAATGCCGACTTAAGTACAAGAAGACAGACTCTTCTTACTGATTATGATTTGAACCATTCCTGTGACACTGGTTATAGAATCCGATGATTCACTTCAGGTTTACTGTATCCCTCTGACCTTCTTATTGAAGATGAAACACACAAATTGCACGGGAATTAAATACAAAAGCCACAATGCCGACTTAAGTACATGAAGACCGACTCTTCTTACTGACTATGTTTTGAACCATTCCTGTGACACTAGTTATAGATTCCGATGCTTGACTTCAGGTTTACTGCATCCCTCTGACCTTCTTATTGACGATGAAACACAGAAATTGCATCGGAATTAAATAGAAAAGGCACAATGTCGACTTAAGTACAAGAAGACTGACTCTTCTTACTGTCTATGTTTTGAACCATTCCTGTGACACTAGTTATAGATTCCGATGCTTCACTCCAGGTTTCCTGTATCCCTTGGACGTTCTTATTGACGATGAAACACAGAAAATGCATCGGAATTAAATACAAAAGGCACAATGCCGACTTAAGTACATGAAGACCGACTCTTCTTACTGACTATGTTTTGAACCACTCCTGTGACACTTGTTATACATTCCGATGCTTCACTTCAGGTTTACTGTGTCCTTGGACCATCTTATTGACGATGAAACACAGAAATTGCATCGGAATTAAAAACAAAAGGCACAATGCCGACTTAAGTACTGTCTGTGTTTTGACCATTGCTGTGACACTAGTTATAGTTTCCGATGATTCACTCCAGGTTTACTGCAAACCTTGGACCTTCTTATTGACGAAGAAACACAGAAATTGCATCGGAATTAAATACATAAGGCACAAGGCCGACTTAAGGACAAGAAGACTGCCTCTTCTTACTGACTATGTTTTGAACCATTCCTGTGACACTAGTTATAGATTCCGATGCTTCACTTCAGGTTTACTGTATCCCTTGGACCTTCTTATTGACGATGAAACACTGAAATTGCATCGGAATTAAATACAATAGGCACAATGCCGACTTAAGTACATGAAGACCGACTCTTCTTACTGACTATGTTTTGAACCATTCCTGTGACACTTGTTATACATTCCGATGCTTCACTTCAGGTTTACTGTTTCCTTGGACCATCTTATTGACGATGAAACACAGAAATTGCATCGGAATTAAAAACAAAAGGGACAATGCCGACTTAAGTACTGTCTGTGTTTTGACCATTCCTGTGACACTAGTTATACTTTCCGATGATTCACTCCAGGTTTACTGCAACCCTTGGACCTTCTTATTGACGATGAAACACAGAAATTGCATCGGAATTAAATGCAAAAGGCACAAGGCCGACTTAAGGACAAGAAGACTGTCTCTTCTTACTGACTATGTTTGAACCATTCCTGTGACACTATTTATAGATTCCGATGCTTCATTTCAGGTTTATTGTATCCCTTGGACCTTCTTAATGACGATTAAACACAGAAATTGCATCGGAATTAGATACAAAACGCACAATGCCGACTTAAGTAGATGACGACTGACTCTTCTTACTGACTATGTTTTGAACCATTCCTGTGACACTAGTTATATATTCCAATTCTAGACTCGAGGTTTACTGTATCCTTTGGACCTTCTTATTGGCGATGAAACACAGAAATTGCATCAGAATTAAATACAAAAGGCACAATGCCGACTTAAGAACAACAAGACTGACCCTTCTTTCTGAGTATGTTTTGAACCATTCCTGTGACACTAGTTATAGATTCCGATGCTTCATTTTTTTGGTTTACTGTATCCCACTGACCTTCTTATTCACGTTGAAACACAGAAATTGCACCGGAATTAAATACAAAAGGCACAATGCCGACTTAAGTACAAGAAGACTGACTCTTCTTACTGTGTATGCTTTGAACCATTCCATTGACACTAGTTAGAGATTCCGATGCTTCACTTCAGGTTTACTGTATCCCTCTGACCTTCTTATTGACGATGAAACACAGAAATTACATCGGAATTAAATACAAAAGGCACAATGCCGACTTAAGTACAAAAAAAATGACTCTCGTTACTGACTACATCTTGAATGATTCCTGTGACACTGGTTATGGATTCCGATGCTAGACTTCAGGTTTACTGTATCCCTCTGACATTCTTATTGACGATGAAACACAGAAATAGCATCGGAATTAAATAGAAAAGGCACAATGCCGACTTAAGTACAAGAAGACTGACTCTTCTTACTGTCTATGCTTTGAACCATTCCTGTGACACTAGTTGTAGAGTCCGATGCTTCACTTCAGATTTACTGTATCCCTCTGACCTTCTTATTCACGATGAGACGCAGAAATTACATCGGAATTAAATACAAAAGGCACAATGCCGACTTAAGGACAAGAAGACTGACTCTTCTTACTGTCTATGTTTTGAACCATTCCATTGACACTAGTTATAGATTCCGATGCTTCACTTCAGATTTACTGTATCCCTTGGACTTTCTTATTGACGATGAAACACAGAAATTGCATCGGAATTAAATACAAAAGGCACAATGCCGACTTAGGTACATGAAGACTGACTCTTCTTACTTTCTATGTTTTGAACCATTCCTGTGACACTAGTTATAGATTCCGATGCTACACTCCAGGTTTACTGTATCCCATGGACCTTCTTATTGACGATGAAACACAGAAATTGCATCGGATTTAAATACAAATGGCACAATGCCGACTTAAGAAAAAGAAGACTGACACTTCTTACTGACTGTGTTTTGAACCATTCCTGTGACACTAGTTATAGATTCCGATGATTCACTTCAGGTTTACTGTATCATTTGGACCTTCTTATTGACGATGAAGTACAGAAATTACATCGGAATTAAATACAAAAGGCACAATGCCCACCTAAGTACAAAAAGACTGATTCTTGTTACTGACTATGTTTTGAACCATTCCTGTGACATTAGTTATAGATTCCGATGCTTCACTTCAGGTTTACTGTATCCCTCTGACCTTCTAATTGACGATGAAACACAGAAATTGCATCGGAATCAAATAGAAAAGGCACAATGCCGACTTAAGTACAAGAAGACTGACTCTTCTTACTGTCTATGTTTTGAATCATTCCTGTGACACTAGTTATAGATTCCGATGCTTGACTTCAGGTTTACTGTATCCCTAGGACCTTCGTATTGACGATGAAACACAGAAATCGCATCGGAATTTAATACAAAATGCACAATGCCGACTTAAGTACAAGAAGACTGACTCTTCTTACTGACTATGATTTGAACCATTCCTGTGACACTAGTTATAGAATCCGATGATTCACTTCAGGTTTGCTGTATCCCTTGGACCTTCTTATTGACGATGAAACACAGAAATTGCATCGGAATTAAATAGAAAAGGCACAATGCCGACTTAAGTACATGAAGACCGACTCTTCTTACTGACTATGCTTTGAACCATTCCTGTGACACAAGTTATAGATTCCGATGCTTTACTTCAGGTTTACTGTATCCCTTGGACCTTCTTATTAACGATGAAACACAGAAATTGCATCGGAATTAAATAGAAAGGGCACAATGCCGACTTAAGTACAAGAAGACTGTATCTTCTTACTGTCTATGTTTTGAACCATTCCTGTGACACTAGTTATAGATTCCCATGCTTATCTCCAGGTTTACTGTATCCCTTGGACCTTCTTATTGACGATGACACACAGAAAATGCATCGGAATTAAATACAAAAAGCATAATGCCGACTTAAGGACAAGAAGACTGACTCTTCTTACTGACTATGTTTTGAACCATTCCTGTGACACTAGTTATAGATTCCGATGCTTCACTTCAGGTTTACTGTATCCCTTGGACCTTCTTATTGACTATGAGACACTGAAATTGCATCGGAATTAAATACAAAAGGCACAATGCAGACATAAGTACATGAAGACCGACGCTTCTTACTGACTATGCTTTGAACGATTCCTGTGACACTTGTCATAGATTCCGATGCTTCACTTCAGGTTTACTGTTTCCCTTGGACCTTATTAACGACGATGAAACACAGAAATTGCATCGGAAATAAATACAAAAGGCACAATGCCGACTTAAGTACATGAAGACTGACTCTTCTTACCGACTATGTTTTGAACCATTCCTGTGACACTACTGATATATTCGGATGCTTCACTTCAGGTTTACTGTATCCCTTGGACCTTCTTATTGCCGATGAAACACTGAAATTGCATCGGAATTAAATACAAAAGGCACAATGCAGACTTAAGTACATGAAGACCGACTCTTCTCACTGACTATGTTTTGAAACATTCCTGTGACACTTGTTATAGATCCCGATGCTTCACTACAGGTTTACTGTTTCCTTGGACCTTCTTATTGACGATGAGACACAGAAATTGCATCGGAATTAAAAACAAAAGGCACAATGCCGACTTAAGTACTGTCTATGTTTTCACCATTCCTGTGACACTAGTTATAGATTTCGATGATTCACTCCAGGATTACTGTAACCCTTGGACCTTCTTATTGACGATGAAACACAGAAATTGCATCGGAATTATATACAAGAGGCACAAGGCCGACTTAGGGACAAGAAGACTGTCACTTCTTACTGACTATGCTTTGAACCATTCCTGTGACACTAGTTATAGATTCCGATGCTTCACTTCAGGTTTATGTATCACTTGGACCTTCTTAATGACGATTAAACACAGAAATTGCATCGGAATTAGATACAAAAGGCACAATGCCGACTTAAGTACATGACGACTGACTCTTCTTACTGACTATGATTTGAACCATTCCTGTGACACTAGTTATAGATTCAGATGCTTCATTTTATTGGTTTACTGTTCCCACTGACCTTCTTATTCACGATGAAACACAGAAATTGCACCGGAATGAAATACAAAACGCACAATGCCGACTTAACTACAAGAAGACTGACTCTTCTTACTGTGTATGCTTTGAACCATTCCATTGACACTAGTTAGAGATTCAGATGCTTCACTTCAGGTTTACTGTATCCCTCTGACCTTCTTATTGACGATGAAACACAGAAATTACATCGGAATTAAATACAAAAGGCACAATGCCGACTTAAGTACAAGTAGACTGACTCTTCTTACTGACTTTGTTTTGAACCATTCCTGTGACACTAGTTATAGATTCCGATGCTAGACTTCAGGTTTACTGTATCCCTCTGACATCCTTATTGACGATGAAACACAGAAATTGCATCGGAATTAAATAGAAAAGGCACAATGCCGACTTAAGTACAAGAGGACTGACTCTTCTTACTGTCTATGCTTTGAACCATTCCTATGACACTAGTTATAGATTCCGATGCTTCACTTCATGTTTACCGTATCAATCTGACCTTCTTATTGACGATGAAACACAGAAATTGCATCGGAATTAAATACAAAAGGCACAATGCCGACTTAAGGACAAGAAGACTGACTCTTCTTACTGTCTATGTTTTGAACCATTCCATTGACACTAGTTATATATTCCGATGCTTCACTTCAGGTTTACTGTATCCCTTGGACTTTCTTATTGACGATGAAACACAGAAATTGCATCGGAATTAAATAAAAAAAGCACAATGCCGTCTTAGGTACATGAAGACTGACTCTTCTTACTGTCTATGCTTTGAACCATTCCTATGACACTAGTTATAGATTCCGATGCTTCACTTCATGTTTTCCGTATCAATCTGACCTTCTTATTGACGATGAAACACAGAAATTGCATCGGAATTAAATACAAAAGACAAATTGCCGACTTAAGGACAAGAAGACTGACTCTTCTTACTGACTAAGATTTGAACCATTCCTGTGACACTAGTTATAGAGTCCGCTGCTTCCCTTCAGGTTTACTGTATCCCTCTGACCTTCTTATTTACGACGAAACACAGAAATTACATCGGAACTAAATACAAAAGGCACAATGCCGACTTAAGGACAAGAAGACTGACTCTTCTTACTGTCTATGTTTTGAACCATTCCATTGACACTAGTTATAGATTCCGATGCTTCACTTCAGGTTTACTGTATCCCTTGGACATTCTTATTGACGATGAAACACAAAAATTGCATCGGAATTAAATACAAAAGGCACAATGCCGACTTAGGTATATGAAGACTGACTCTTCTTACTTTCTATGTTTTGAACCATTCCTGTGACACTAGTTATAGATTCCGATGATTCACTTCAGGTTTACTATATCATTTGGACCTTCTTATTAACGATGAAACACAGAAATGGCATCGGAATTAAATAGAAGAGGCACAATGCCGACTTAAGTACAAGAAGACTGTATCTTCTTACTGTCTATGCTTTGAACCATTCCTGTGACACTAGTTATAGATTCCGATGCTTCACTCCAGGTTTACTGTATCCCTTGGACCTTCTTATTAACGATGAAACACAGAAAATGCATCGGAATTAAATACAAAAGGCATAATGCCGACTTAAGGACAAGAAGACTGACTCTTCTTACTGGCTATGTTTTGAACCATTCCTGTGACACTAGTTATAGAATCCGATGCTTCACTTCAGGTTTACTGTATCCCTCTGACCTTCTTACTGACGGTGAAACACAGAAATTGCATCGGAATCAAATAGAAAGGGCAAAATGCCGACTTAAGTACAAGAAGACTGACTCTTCTTACTGTCTATGCTTTGAATCATTCCTGTGACACTAGTTATAGATTCCGATGCTTGACTTCAGGTTACTGTATCCCTCTGACCTTCTTATTGAAGATGAAACACACAAATTGCACGGGAATTAAATACAAAAGCCACAATGCCGACTTAAGTACATGAAGACCGACTCTTCTTACTGACTATGCTTTGAACCATTCCTGTGACACTAGTTACAGATTCCGATGCTTTACTTCAGGTTTACTGTATCCCTTGGACCTCCTTATTAACGATGAAACACAGAAATGGCATCGGAATTAAATAGAAGAGGCACAATGCCGACTTAAGTACAAGAAGACTGTATCTTCTTACTGTCTATGTTTTGAACCATTCCTGTGACACTAGTTATAGATTCCGATGCTTCACTCCAGGTTTACTGTATCCCTTGGACCTTCTTATTGACGATGAAACACAGAAAATGCATCGGAATTAAATACAAAAGGCATAATGCCGACTTAAGGACAAGAAGACTGACTCTTCTTACTGACTATGTTTTGAACCATTCCTGTGACACTAGTTATAGATTCCGATGAATCACTTCAGGTTTACTGTATCCCTTGGACCTTCTTATTGACTATGAGACACTGAAATTGCATCGGAATTAAATACAAAAGGCACAATGCCGACATAAGTACATGAAGACCGACTCTTCTTACTGACTATGCTTTGAACGATTCCTGTGACACTTGTTATAGATTCCGATGCTTCACTTCAGGTTTACTGTTTCCCTTGGACCTTCTTATTGACGATGAAACGCAGAAATTGCATCGGAATTAAATTCAAAAGCACAATGCCAACTCAAGTACATGAAGACTGACTCTTCTCACTGACTATGTTTTGAACCATTCCTGTGACTCTAGTTATAGATTCCGATGCTTCACTTCAGGTTTACTGTATCCCTTGGACCTTCTTATTGACGATGAGACACTGAAATTGCATCCGAATAAAATACAAAAGCCACAATGACGACTTAAGTACATGAAGACCGACTCTTCTTACTGACTATGATTTGAACGAATCCTGTGACACTTGTTATGGATTCCGATGCTTCACTCCAGGTTTACTGTATCCCTTGGACCTTCGTATTGACGATGAAACACAGAAATAGCATCGGAATTAAATACGAAAGGCACAATGCCGACTTAAGGACAAGAAGACTGACTCTTCTTACTGACTATGATTTGAACCATTCCTGTGACACTAGTTATAGATTTCGATGCTTCACTTTAGGTTTACTGTATCTCTCTGACCTTCTTATTGACGATGAGACACAGAAATTGCACCGGAATTAAATACAAAAGGCACAATGCCGACTTAAGTACAAGAAGACTGACGCTTCTTACTGTGTATGTTTTGAACCATTCCATTGACACTAGTTATAGATTCCGATGCTTCACTTCAGGTTTACTGTATCCCTCTGACCTTCTTATTTCCGATGAAACACAGAAATTGCATCGGAATTAAATACAAAAGGCACAATGCCGACTTATGGACAAGAGGACTGACTCTTCTTACTGACTATGTTTTGAACCATCCCTGTGACACTAGTTATAGATTCCGATGCCTCACTTCAGGTTTACTGTATCCCTCTGACCTTCTTATTCACGATGAAACACAGAAATTGCATCGGTATTAAATACAAAAGGCACAATGCCGTCTTAAGTACATGAAGACTGACTCTTCTTACTGTCTATGTTTTGAACCATTCCATTGACACTAGTTATAGATTCCGATGCTTCACTCCAGGTTTACTGTATCCCTTGGACCTTCTTATTGTCGATGAAACACTGAAATTGCATCGGTATTAAATATATTAGGCAAATATGCCGACTTAAGTACAAGAAGACTGACTCTTCTTACTGACTATGTTTTGAACCATTCCTGTGACACTAGTTATAGATGGCGATGCTTCACTTCAGGTTTACTGTATCCCCTGGACCTTCTTATTGACGTTGAAACACTGAAATTGCATCGGAATTAAATACAAAAGGCACAATGCCGACTTAAGTACATGAAGACTCACTCTTCTTACTGACTATGTTTGAACCATTCCTGTGACACTAGTCATATATTCCGAGGCTACACTCCAGGTATACTGTATCCCTTGGACCTTCGTATTGGCGATGAAACACAGAAATTGCATCGGAATTAAATACAATAGGCTCAATGCGACTTATGTACAAGAGGACTGTATCTTCTTACTGTCGACGTTTTGAGCCATTGCTGTGACACTAGTTATTGATTCCGAAGCTTCACTCAAGGTTTACTTTATCCCTTGGACCTTCTTACTTTTTTATTGACGATGAAACATAGAAATAGCATCGGAATTAAATACAAAAAAAACAATGCCTACTTAAGTACAAGAAGACTGACTCTTCTTACTGTGTATGTTTTGAACCATTCCATTGACACTAGTTAGAGATTTCGATGCTTCACTTCAGGTTTACTGTATCCCTCTGACCTTCTTATTGACGATGAAAACAGAAATTACATCGGAATTAAATACAAAAGGCACAATGCCGACTGGAGTAGAAAAAGACTGACTCTCATTACTGACTATGTTTGAACCATTCCTGTGACACTAGTTATAGATTCCGATGCTTGACTTCAGGTTTACTGTATCAATCTGACATTCTAATTGACGATGAAACACAGAAATCGCATCGGAATTAAATAGAAAAGGCACAATGCCGACTTAAGTACAAGAAGACTGACTCTTCTTACTGTCTATGTTTTGAACCATTCCTATGACAGTAGTTATAGATTCCGATGCTTCACTTCAGGTTTACTGTATCCCTTGGACCTTATTATTGACGATGAAACACAGAAATTGCGTCGGATTTAAACACAAAAGGTACAATGCCAACTTAAGGACAAGAAGACTGACTCTTCTTACTGACAGTGTTTTGAACCATTCCTGTGACACTTGTTATAGATTCCGATGCTTCACTTCAGGTTTACTGTTTCCCTTGGACCTTATTATTGACGATGAAACACAGAAATTGCATCGGAAATAAATACAAAAGGCACAATGCCGACTTAAGTACGTGAAGACTGACTCTTCTTACCGACTATGTTTTGAACCATTCCTGTGACACTACTGATATATTCCGATGCTTCACTTCAGGTTTAATGTTTCCTTGGACCTTCTTATTGACGATGAAACACAGAAATTGCATCGGAATTAAAAACAACAGGCACAATGCCGACTTAAGTACTGTCTATGTTTTGACCATTCCTGTGACACTAGTTATAGATCCCGATGATTCACTCCAGGTTTACTGTAACCCTTGGACCTTCTTATTGACGATGAAACACAGAAATTGCATCGGAATTAAATACAAAAGGCACAAGGCCGACTTAGGGACAAGAAGACTGTCTCTTCTTACTGACTATGCTTTGAACCATTCCTGTGACACTAGTTATAGATTCCGATGCTTCACTTCAGGTTTATTGTATCCCTTGGACTTTCTTAATGACGATTAAACACAGAAATTGCATCGGAATTAGATAGAGAAGGCACAATGCCGACTTAAGTACATGACGACTGACTCTTCTTACTGACTATGTTTTGAACCATTCCTGTGACACTAGTTATATATTCCGATGCTACACTCGAGGTTTACTGTATCCTTTGGACCTTCTTATTGTCGATGAAACACAGAAATTGCATCGGAATTAAATACAAAAGGCACAAGGCCGACTTAAGGACAAGAAGACTGACCCTTCTTTCTGACTATGTTTTGAACCATTCCTGTGACACTAGTTATAGATTCCGATGCTTCATTTTATTGGTTTACTGTATCCCACTGACCTTCTTATTCACGATGAAACACAGAAATTGCACCGGAATGAAATACAAAAGGCACAATGCCGACTTAAGTACAAGAAGACTGACTCTTCTTACTGTGTATGTTTTGAACCATTCCATTGACACTAGTTAGAGATTCAGATGCTTCACTTCAGGTTTACTGCATCCCTCTGACATTCTTATTGACGATGAAACACAGAAATTACATCGGAATTAAATACAAAAGGCACAATGCCGACTTAAGTACAAAAAGACTGACTCTCGTTACTGACTATGTTTTGAAAAATTCCTGTGACACTAGTTATAGATTCCGATGCTAGACTTCAGGTTTACTGTATCCCTCTGACATTCATATTGACGATGAAACACAGAAATTGCATCGGAATTAAATAGAAAAGGCACAATGCCGACTTAAGTACAAGAAGACTGACTCCTCTTACTGTCTATGCTTTGAACCATTCCTATGACACTAGTTATAGATTCCTATGCTTCACTTCATGTTTACCGTATCAATCTGACCTTCTTATTGACGATGAAACACAGAAATTGCATCGGAATTAAATACAAAAGGCACAATGCTGACTTAAGGACAAGAAGACTGACTCTTCTTACTGACTACGATTGGAACCATTCCTGTGACACTAGTTATAGAGTCCGATGCTTCACTTCAGGTTTACTGTATCCCTCTGACCTTCTTATTCACGATGAAACACAGAAATTACATCGGAATTAAATACAAAAGGCACAATGCCGACTTAAGGACAAGAAGACTGACTCTTCTTACTGTCTATGTTTTGAACCATTCCATTGACACTAGTTATAGATTCCGATGCTTCACTTCAGGTTTACTGTATCCCTTGGACTTTGTTATTGACGATGAAACACAGAAATTGCATCGGAATTAAATACAAAAGGCACAATGCCGACTTAGGTACATGAAGACTGACTCTTCTTACTGTCTATGCTTTGAACCATTCCTATGACACTAGTTATAGATTCCGATGCTTCACTTCATGTGTACCGTATCAATCTGACCTTCTTATTGACGATGAAACACAGAAATTGCATCGGAATTAAATACAAAAGGCACAATGCCGACTTAAGGACAAGAAGACTGACTCTTCTTACTGTCTATGTTTTGAACCATTCCATTCACACTAGTTATAGATTCCGATGCTTTACTTCAGGTTTACTGTATCCCTTGGACTTTCTTATTGACGATGAAACACAGAAATTGCATCGGAATGAAATACAAAAGGCACAATGCCGACTTAGGTACATGAAGACTGACTCTTCGTACTTTCTATGCTTTGAACCATTCCTGTGACACTAGTTATAGATTCCGATTATTCACTTCAGGTTTACTGTATCATTTGGACCTTCTTATTGACGATGAAGTACAGAAATTACATCGGAATTAAATACAAAAGGCACAATGCCGACTTAAGTACAAAAAGACTGACTCTTGTACTGACTATGTTTTGAACCATTCCTGTGACATTAGTTATAGATTCCGATGCTTCACTTAAG
Organism: Schistocerca piceifrons; assembly: GCF_021461385.2. Lineage (NCBI taxonomy): Eukaryota > Metazoa > Arthropoda > Insecta > Orthoptera > Acrididae > Schistocerca > Schistocerca piceifrons. The sequence continues at coordinate 726,619 of NW_025728400.1, forward strand.
GTTTACTGTATCCCTCTGACCTTCTTACTGACGGTGAAACACAGAAATTGCATCGGAATCAAATACAAAAGGCACAATGCCGACTTAAGTACAAGAAGACTGACTCTTGTTACTGTCTATGCTTTGAATCATTCCTGTGACACTAGTTATAGATTCCGATGCTTGACTTCAGGTTTACTGTATCCCTAGGACCTTCGTATTGACGATGAAACACAGAAATTGCATCGGAATTTAATACAAAAGTCACAATGCCGACTTAAGTACAAGAAGACCGACTCTTCTTACTGACTATGCTTTGAACCATACCTGTGACACTAGTTATAGATTGCGATGCTTTACTTCATGTTTACTGTATCCCCTGGACCGTCTTATTAACGATGAAACACAGAAATTGCATCGGAATTAAATAGAAAGGGCACAATGCCGACTTAAGTACAAGAAGACTGTATCTTCTTACTGTCTATGTTTTGAACCATTCCTGTGACACTAGTTATAGATTCCGATACTTCACTCCAGGTTTACTGTATCCCTTGGAACTTCTTAATGACGAGGAAACACAGAAATTGCATCGGAATTAAATACAAAAGGTACAATGCCGACTTAAGTACATGAAGACTGACTTTTCTTACTGACTATGTGTGAACTATTCGTGTGACACTAGTTATAGATTCAGATGCTACACTCCAGGTTTACTGTTTACCCTGGACCTTCTTATTGACGATGAAACACAGAAATTTCATCGGAATTAAATACAAAAGGTACAATGCCGACTTAAGGACAAGAAGACTGACTCTTCTTACTGACTATGTTTTGAACCATTCCTGTGACACTAGTTACTGATTCCGATGTTCACTCCAGGTTTACTGTATCCCTTGTACCTTCGTATTGACGATGAAACACAGAAATAGCATCGGAATTAAATACAAAAGGCACAATGCCGACTTAAGGACAAGAAGACTGACTCTTCTTACTGACTATGCTTTGAACCATTCCTGTGACACTAGTTATAGATTTCGATGGTTCACTTTAGGTTTACTGTATCCCTCTGACCTTCTTATTGACGATGAGACACAGAAATTGCACCGGAATTAAATACAAAAGGCACAATGCCGACTTAAGTACAAGAAGACTGACGCTCCTTACTGTGTATGTTTTGAACCATTCCATTGACACTAGTTATAGATTTCGATGCTTCACTCCAGGTTTACTGAATCCCTCTGACCTTCTTATTTCCGATGAAACACAGAAATTACATCGGAATTAAATACTAAAGGCACACTGCCTACGTAAGTACAAAAAGACTGACTCTTGTTACTGACTATGTTTTGAACCATTCCTGTGACACTAGTTATAGATTCCGATGCTTGACTCCAGGTTTACTGCATCCCTCAGACCTTCTTATTGACGATGAAACACAGAAATTGCATCGGAATTAAATAGAAAAGGCACAATGTCGACTTAAGTTCAAGAAGACTGACTCTTCTTACTGTCTACGTTTTGAACCATTCCTATGACACTAGTTATAGATTCCGATGCTTCACTTCATGTTTACCGTATCCCTCTGACCTTCTTATTCACGATGAAACACAGAAATTGCATCGGAATTAAATACAAAATTCACAATGCCGACTTATGGACAAGAGGACTGACTCTTCTTACTGACTATGTTTTGAACCATCCCTGTGACACTAGTTATAAATTCCGATGCTTCACTTCAGGTTTACTGTATCCCTCTGACCTTCTTATTCACGATGAAACACAGAAATTGCATCGGAATTAAATACAAAAGGCACAATGCCGACATAAGTACATGAAGACTGACTCTTCTTACTGTCTATGTTTTGAACCATTCCATTGACACTAGTTATAGATTCCGATGCTTCACTCCAGGTTTACTGTATCCCTTGGACCTTCTTACTGTCGATGAAACACTGAAATTACATCGGTATTAAATATATTAGGCAAATATGCCGACTTATGTTCAAGAAGACTGACTCTTGTTACTGACTATGTTTTGAACCATTCCTGTGACTCTAGTTATAGATTTCGATGCTTCACTTCAGGTTTACTGTATCCCCTGGACCTTCTTATTGACGATGAAACACTGAAATTGCATCGGAATTAAATACAAAAGGCACAATGCCGACATAAGTACATGAAGACTGACTCTTCTTACTGACTATGTTTTGAACCATTCCTGTGACACTAGTCATATATTCCGAGGCTACACTCCAGGTTTACTGTATCCTTTGGACCTTCGTATTGGCGATGAAACACAGAAATTGCATCGGAATTAAATACAAAAGGCACAATGCCGACTTAAGTACAAGAGCACTGTATCTTCTTACTGTCGATCTTTTGAACCATTGCTGTGACACTAGTTATTGATTCCGATGCTTCACTCCAGGTTTACTTTATCCCTTGGACCTTCTTACTTACTTATTGACGATGAAACACAGAAATAGCATCGGAATTAAATACAAAAGGCACAATGCCGACTTAAGTACAAGTAGACTGACTCTTCTTACTGTGTATGTTTTGAACCATTCCTATGACACTAGTTATAGATTCCGATGCTTCACTTCAGGTTTACTGTATCCCCTTAACCTTCTTATTGACGATGAAACACTGAAATTGCATCGGAATTAAATACAAAAGGCACAATTACGAATTAAGGACAAGAAGACGGACTCTTCTTACTGTCTATGTTTGAACCATTCCATTGACACTAGTTATAGATTCCGATGCTTCACTTCAGGTTTACTGTATACCTTGGACCTTCTTATTGACGATGAAACCCACAAATTGCATCGGAATTAAAAACAAAAGGCACAATGCCGGCTTAGGTTCATGATGACTCACTCTTCTTACTTTCTATGTTTTGAACCATTACTGTGACACTAGTTATAAATTCCGATGCTACACTCCAGGTTTACTGTATCCCTTGGACCTTCTTATTGACGATGAAACACAGAAATTGCATCGGATTTAAACACAAAAGGTACAAAGCCGACTTAAGGACAAGAAGACTGACTCTTCTTACTGACTGTGCTTTGAACCATTCCTGTGACTCTAGTTATAGATTCCGATGATTCACTTCAGGTTTACTGTATCATATATACCTTCTTATTGACGATGAATTACAGAAATTACATCGGAAATCAATACAAAAGGCACAATGCCGACTTAAGCACAAAAAGACTGAATCTTGTTACTGACTATGTTTTGAACCATTCCTGTGACCTTAGTTATAGATTCCGATGCTTTACTTCAGGTTTACTGTATCCCTTGGACCTTCTTATTGACAATGAAACACAGAGATTGCATCGGAATGAAATAGAAAAGGCACAATGCCGACTTAAGTACAAGAAGACTGTATCTTCTTACTGTCTATGCTTTGAACCATTCCTGTGACACTAGTTATAGATTCCTATGCTTCACTCCAGTTTTACTGTACCCCTTGGACCTTCTTATTGACGATGAAACACAGAAATTGCATCGGAATGAAATACAAAAGGCACAATGCCGACTTAAGTACATGAAGACTGACTCTTGTTACTGACTATGTTTTAAACCACTCCTGCGACGCTAGTTATAGATTCCGATGCTTCACTTCAGGTTTACTGTATCCCTTGGACCTTCTTATTGACGATGAAACACTGAATTTGCATCGGAATTAAATACAAAAGGCACAACGCCGACTTAAGTACATAAAGACCGACTCTTCTTACTGACTATATTTTGAACGATTCCTGTGACACTTGTGATAGATTCCGATGCTTCACTTCAGGTTTACTGTTTCACTTGGACTGTCTTATTGACGATGAAACACAGAAATTGCATCGGATTTAAATACAAAAAGCACAATGCCGACATAAGTACTGTCTATGTTTTGAACCATTCCTGTGACACTAGTTATAGATTCCGATGCTTCACTCCAGTTTTACTGTACCCCTTGTACCTTCTTATTGACGATGAAACACAGAATTTGCATGGGAATTAAATACAAAAGGCACAGGGCCGACTTAAGAACAAGAAGACTGACTCCTCTTACTGACTATGATTTGAACCATTCCTGTGACACTAGTTATAGATTCCGATGCTTCACTTCAGGTTTATTGTATCCCTCTGACGTTCTTATTGACGATGAAACACCGAAATTGCACCGGAATTAAATACAAAAGGCACAAAGCCGACATAATTACAAGAAGACTGACTCTTCTTACTGTTTATGCTTTGAACCATTCCATTAACACTATTTATAGATTCCGATACTTCACTCCAGGTTTACTGTATCCCTTGGACCTTCTTATTGACGATGAAACACTGAAATTGCATCGGAATTAAATAGGAAAGGCACAATGAAGACTTAAGAACAAGAAGACTCACTCTTCTTGCTGACTATGTTTTGGACCATTCCTGTGACACTACTTATAGATTCCGATGCTTCACTTCAGGTTTAATGTATCCCTTGGACCTTCTTATTGACGTTGAAACACAGAAATTGCATCGGAATTAAATACAAAAGGCACAATGCTGACTTAAGTACTTGAAGACTGACTCTTCTTACTGACTATGTTTTGAACCATTCGTGTAACACTAGTTATAGATTCAGATACTACACTCCAGGTTTACTGTATCCCTTGGACCTTGTTATTGACGATGAAACACAGAAATTTCATGGCAATTAAATAAAAAAGGCACAATGCCGACTTAAGGACAAGAAGACTGACCCTTCTTTCTGACTATGTTTTGAACCATTCCTCTGACACTAGTTATAGATTCCGATGCTTCACTTCAGTTTTACTGTATCCCTCTGACCTTCTTATTGACGATGAAACACAGAAATTGCATCGGCATTAAATACAGAATGCACAATGCCGTCTTAAGTACAAGAAGACTGACTCTTCTTACTGTCTATGCTTTGAACTATTCCTGTGACACTAGTTACTGATTCCGATGCTTCACTCCAGGTTTACTGTATCCCTTGGACCCTCTTATTGACGATGAAACACAGAAATAGCATCGGAAGGCACAATGCCGACTTAAGGACAAGAAGACTGACTCTTCTTACTGACTATGTTTTGAACCATTCCTGTGACACTAGTTATAGATTCCGATGATTCACTTTAGGTTTACTGTATCCCTCTGACCTTCTTATTGACGATAAGACACAGAAATTGCACCGGAATTAAATACAAAAGGCACAATGCCGACTTAAGTACAAGAAGACTGCCTCTTCTTACTGTGTATGCTTTGTACCATTCCATTGACACTAGTTATAGATTCCGATGCTTCACTTCAGGTTTACTGTATCCCTCTGACCTTCTTAATGACGATGAAACACAGAAATTACATCGGAATTAAATACAAAAGGCACAATGCCTACTTAAGTACAAAAAGACTGACTCTTGTTACTGACTATATTTTGAACCATTCCTGTGACACTAGTTATACATTCCGATGCTTGACTTCAGGTTTACTGCATCCCTCTGACATTCTTATTGACGAAGAAACACAGAAATTGCATCGGAATTAAATAGAAAAGGCACAATGTCGACTTAAGTACAAGGAGACTGACTCTTCTTACTGTCTATGTTTTGAACCATTCCGATGACTCTAGTTATAGATTCCAATGCTTCACTTCATGTTTACCGTATGCCTCTGACCTTTCATATTGACGATGAAACAAAGAAATTGCATCGGAATTAAATACAAAAGGCACAATACCGACTTATGGACAAGAAGACTGACTCTTCTTACTGACTATGATTTGAACCATTCCTGTGACACTAGTTATAGATTCCGATGCTTCACTTCAGGTTTACTGTATCCCTCTGACCTTCTTATTCACGATGAAACACAGAAATTGCATCGGAATAAAATACAAAAGGCACAATGCGGACTTAAGGACAAGAAGACTGACTCTTCTTACTGTCTATGTTTTGAACCATTCCATTGACACTAGTTATAGATTCCGATGCTTCACTTCAGGTTAACTGTATCCCTTGGAACTTCTTATTGACGATGAAACACAGAAATTGCATCGGAATTAAATTCAAAAGGCACAATGCCGACTTAAGTACATGAAGACTGACTCTTCTTACTGTCTATGCTTTGAACCATTCCATTGACACTAGTTATAGATTCCGATGCTTCACTCCAGGTTAACTGTATCCCTTGGACCTTCTTATTGACGATGAAACACAGAAATAGCATCGGAATTAAATACAAAAGGCACAATGCCGACTTAAGTACATGAAGACTGACTCTTCTTACTGACTATGTTTTGAACCATTCCTGTGACAGTAGTTATAGATTCCGATGCTTCACTCCAGGTTTACTGTATCCCTCTGACCTTCTTATTGACGATGAGACACAGAAATTGCACCGGAATTAAATACAAAAGGCACAATGCCGACTTAAGTACAAGAAGACTGCCTCTTCTTACTGTGTATGCTTTGTACCATTCCATTGACACTAGTTACAGATTCCGATGTTTCACTTCAGGTTTACTGTATCCCTCTGACCTTCTTAATGACGATGAAACACAGAAATTACATCGGAATTAAATACAAAAGGCACAATGCCTACTTAAGTACAAAAAGACTGAATCTTGTTACTGACTATATTTCGAACCATTCCTGTGACACTAGTCATATATTCCGAGGCTACACTCCAGGTTTACTGTATCCTTTGGACCTTCGTATTGGCGATGAAACACAGAAATTGCATCGGAATTAAATACAAAAGGCACAATGCCGAATTAAGGACAAGAAGACTGACTCTTCTTACTGTCTATGTTTGAACCATTCCATTGACACTAGTTATAGATTCCGATGCTTCACTTCAGGTTTACTGTATCCCTTGGACCTTCTTATTGGCGATGAAACCCACAAATTGCATCGGAATTAAAAACAAAAGGCACAGTGCCAGCTTAGGTTCATGAAGACTGGCTCTTCTTACTTTCTATGTTTTGAACCATTCCTGTGACACTAGTTATAAATTCCGATGCTACACTCCAGGTTTACTGTATCCCTTGGACCTTCTTATTGACGATGAAACACAGAAATTGCATCGGATTTAAACACAAAAGGTACAAAGCCGACTTAAGGACAAGAAGACTGACTCTTCTTACTGACTGTGCTTAGAAACCATTCCTGTGACACTAGTTATAGATTCCGATGATTCACTTCAGGTTAACTGTATCCCTTGGACCTTCTTATTGACGATGAAACACAGAAATTGCATCGGAATTAAATACAAAAGGCACAATGCCGACTTAAGTACATGAAGACTGACTCTTCTTACTGACTATGTTTTGAACCATTCCTGTGACAGTAGTTATAGATTCCGATGCTTCACTCCAGGTTTACTGTATCCCTCTGACCTTCTTATTGACGATGAGACACAGAAATTGCCCCGGAATTAAATACAAAAGGCACAATGCCGACTTAAGTACAAGAAGACTGCCTCTTCTTACTGTGTATGCTTAGTACCATTCCATTGACACTAGTTATAGATTCCGATGCTTCACTTCAGGTTTACTGTATCCCTTGGACCTTCTTATTGGCGATGAAACCCACAAATTGCATCGGAATTAAAAACAAAAGGCACAGTGCCAGCTTAGGTTCATGAAGACTGGCTCTTCTTACTTTCTATGTTTAGAACAATTCCTGTGACACTAGTTATAAATTCCGATGCTACACTCCAGGTTTACTGTATCCCTTGGACCTTCTTATTGACGATGAAACACAGAAATTGCATCGGATTTAAACACAAAAGGTACTAAGCCGACTTAAGGACAAGAAGACTGACTCTTCTTACTGACTGTGCTTTGAACCATTCCTGTGACACTACTTATAGATTCCGATGCTTCACTTCAGGTTTAATGTATCCCTTGGACCTTCTTATTGACGTTGAAACACAGAAATTGCATCGGAATTAAATACAAAAGGCACAATGCTGACTTAAGTACTTGAAGACTGACTCTTCTTACTGACTATGTTTTGAACCATTCGTGTAACACTAGTTATAGATTCAGATACTACACTCCAGGTTTACTGTATCCCTTGGACCTTGTTATTGACGATGAAACACAGAAATTTCATGGCAATTAAATAAAAAAGGCACAATGCCGACTTAAGGACAAGAAGACTGACCCTTCTTTCTGACTATGTTTTGAACCATTCCTCTGACACTAGTTATAGATTCCGATGCTTCACTTCAGTTTTACTGTATCCCTCTGACCTTCTTATTGACGATGAAACACAGAAATTGCATCGGCATTAAATACAGAATGCACAATGCCGTCTTAAGTACAAGAAGACTGACTCTTCTTACTGTCTATGCTTTGAACTATTCCTGTGACACTAGTTACTGATTCCGATGCTTCACTCCAGGTTTACTGTATCCCTTGGACCCTCTTATTGACGATGAAACACAGAAATAGCATCGGAAGGCACAATGCCGACTTAAGGACAAGAAGACTGACTCTTCTTACTGACTATGTTTTGAACCATTCCTGTGACACTAGTTATAGATTCCGATGATTCACTTTAGGTTTACTGTATCCCTCTGACCTTCTTATTGACGATAAGACACAGAAATTGCACCGGAATTAAATACAAAAGGCACAATGCCGACTTAAGTACAAGAAGACTGCCTCTTCTTACTGTGTATGCTTTGTACCATTCCATTGACACTAGTTATAGATTCCGATGCTTCACTTCAGGTTTACTGTATCCCTCTGACCTTCTTAATGACGATGAAACACAGAAATTACATCGGAATTAAATACAAAAGGCACAATGCCTACTTAAGTACAAAAAGACTGACTCTTGTTACTGACTATATTTTGAACCATTCCTGTGACACTAGTTATACATTCCGATGCTTGACTTCAGGTTTACTGCATCCCTCTGACATTCTTATTGACGAAGAAACACAGAAATTGCATCGGAATTAAATAGAAAAGGCACAATGTCGACTTAAGTACAAGGAGACTGACTCTTCTTACTGTCTATGTTTTGAACCATTCCGATGACTCTAGTTATAGATTCCAATGCTTCACTTCATGTTTACCGTATGCCTCTGACCTTTCATATTGACGATGAAACAAAGAAATTGCATCGGAATTAAATACAAAAGGCACAATACCGACTTATGGACAAGAAGACTGACTCTTCTTACTGACTATGATTTGAACCATTCCTGTGACACTAGTTATAGATTCCGATGCTTCACTTCAGGTTTACTGTATCCCTCTGACCTTCTTATTCACGATGAAACACAGAAATTGCATCGGAATAAAATACAAAAGGCACAATGCGGACTTAAGGACAAGAAGACTGACTCTTCTTACTGTCTATGTTTTGAACCATTCCATTGACACTAGTTATAGATTCCGATGCTTCACTTCAGGTTAACTGTATCCCTTGGAACTTCTTATTGACGATGAAACACAGAAATTGCATCGGAATTAAATTCAAAAGGCACAATGCCGACTTAAGTACATGAAGACTGACTCTTCTTACTGTCTATGCTTTGAACCATTCCATTGACACTAGTTATAGATTCCGATGCTTCACTCCAGGTTAACTGTATCCCTTGGACCTTCTTATTGACGATGAAACACAGAAATAGCATCGGAATTAAATACAAAAGGCACAATGCCGACTTAAGTACATGAAGACTGACTCTTCTTACTGACTATGTTTTGAACCATTCCTGTGACAGTAGTTATAGATTCCGATGCTTCACTCCAGGTTTACTGTATCCCTCTGACCTTCTTATTGACGATGAGACACAGAAATTGCACCGGAATTAAATACAAAAGGCACAATGCCGACTTAAGTACAAGAAGACTGCCTCTTCTTACTGTGTATGCTTTGTACCATTCCATTGACACTAGTTACAGATTCCGATGTTTCACTTCAGGTTTACTGTATCCCTCTGACCTTCTTAATGACGATGAAACACAGAAATTACATCGGAATTAAATACAAAAGGCACAATGCCTACTTAAGTACAAAAAGACTGAATCTTGTTACTGACTATATTTCGAACCATTCCTGTGACACTAGTCATATATTCCGAGGCTACACTCCAGGTTTACTGTATCCTTTGGACCTTCGTATTGGCGATGAAACACAGAAATTGCATCGGAATTAAATACAAAAGGCACAATGCCGAATTAAGGACAAGAAGACTGACTCTTCTTACTGTCTATGTTTGAACCATTCCATTGACACTAGTTATAGATTCCGATGCTTCACTTCAGGTTTACTGTATCCCTTGGACCTTCTTATTGGCGATGAAACCCACAAATTGCATCGGAATTAAAAACAAAAGGCACAGTGCCAGCTTAGGTTCATGAAGACTGGCTCTTCTTACTTTCTATGTTTTGAACCATTCCTGTGACACTAGTTATAAATTCCGATGCTACACTCCAGGTTTACTGTATCCCTTGGACCTTCTTATTGACGATGAAACACAGAAATTGCATCGGATTTAAACACAAAAGGTACAAAGCCGACTTAAGGACAAGAAGACTGACTCTTCTTACTGACTGTGCTTAGAAACCATTCCTGTGACACTAGTTATAGATTCCGATGATTCACTTCAGGTTAACTGTATCCCTTGGACCTTCTTATTGACGATGAAACACAGAAATTGCATCGGAATTAAATACAAAAGGCACAATGCCGACTTAAGTACATGAAGACTGACTCTTCTTACTGACTATGTTTTGAACCATTCCTGTGACAGTAGTTATAGATTCCGATGCTTCACTCCAGGTTTACTGTATCCCTCTGACCTTCTTATTGACGATGAGACACAGAAATTGCCCCGGAATTAAATACAAAAGGCACAATGCCGACTTAAGTACAAGAAGACTGCCTCTTCTTACTGTGTATGCTTAGTACCATTCCATTGACACTAGTTATAGATTCCGATGCTTCACTTCAGGTTTACTGTATCCCTTGGACCTTCTTATTGGCGATGAAACCCACAAATTGCATCGGAATTAAAAACAAAAGGCACAGTGCCAGCTTAGGTTCATGAAGACTGGCTCTTCTTACTTTCTATGTTTAGAACAATTCCTGTGACACTAGTTATAAATTCCGATGCTACACTCCAGGTTTACTGTATCCCTTGGACCTTCTTATTGACGATGAAACACAGAAATTGCATCGGATTTAAACACAAAAGGTACTAAGCCGACTTAAGGACAAGAAGACTGACTCTTCTTACTGACTGTGCTTTGAACCATTCCTGTGACACTAGTTATAGATTCCGATGATTCACTTCAGGTTTACTGTATCATTTGGACCTTCTTATTGGCGATGAATTACAGAAATTACATCGGAATTCAATAGAAAAGGCACAATGCCGACTTAAGCACAAAAAGACTGACTCTTGCTACTGACTATGTTTTGAACCATTCCTGTGACATTAGTTATAGATTCCGATGCTTTACTTCAGGTTTACTGTATCCCTTGGACCTTCTTATTGACGATGAAACACAGAAATTGCATCGGAATGAAATAGAAAAGGCACAATGCCTACTTAGGTACAAGAAGATTGTATCTTCTTACTGTCTATGCTTTGAACCTTTCCTGTGACACTAGTTATAGATTCCTATGCTTCACTCCAGTTTTACTGTACCACTTGGACCTACTTATTGACGATGAAACACAGAAATTGCATCGGAATGAAATACAAAAGGCACAATGCCGACTTAAGTACATGAAGAGTGACTCTTGTTACTGACTATGTTTTAAACCACTCCTGCGACGCTAGTTATAGATTCCGATGCTTCACTTCAGGTTTACTGTATCCCTTGGACCCTCTTATTGACGATGAAACACTGAAATTGCATCGGAATTAAATACAAAAGGCACAACGCCGACTTAAGTACATAAAGACCGACTCTTCTTACTGACTATGCTTTGAACGATTCCTGTGACACTTGTTATAGATTCCGATGCTTCACTTCAGGTTTACTGTTTCACTTGGACCGTTTTATTGACGATGAAACACAGAAATTGCATCGGATTTAAATACAAAAAGCACAATGCCGACATAAGAACTGTCTATGTTTTGAACCATTCCTGTGACACTAGTTATAGTTTCCGATGCTTCACTCCAGATTTACTGTACCCCTTGTACCTTCTTATTGACGATGAAACACAGATTTTGCATGGGAATTAATTACAAAAGGCACAAGGCCGACTGAAGAACGAGAAGACTGACTCCTCTTACTGACTATGATTTGAACCATTCCTGTGACACTAGTTATAGATTCCGATGCTTCACTTCAGGTTTATTGTATCCCTCTGACGTTCTTATTGACGATGAAACACCGCAATTGCACCGGAGTTAAATACAAAAGGCACAAAGCCGACATAATTACAAGAAGACTGACTCTTCTTACTGTTTATGCTTTGAACCATTCCATTAACACTATTTATAGATTCCGATACTTCACTCCAGGTTTACTGTATCCCTAGGACCTTCTTATTGACGATGAAACACTGAAATTGCATCGGAATTAAATAGGAAAGGCACAATGAAGACTTAAGATCAAGAAGACTCACTCTGCTTGCTGACTATGTTTTGGACCATTCCTGTGACACTAGTTATAGATTCCGATGCTTCACTTCAGGTTTACTGTATCCCTTGGACCTTCTTATTGACGTTGAAAGACAGAAATTGCATCGGAATTAAATTCAAAAGGCACAATGCCGACTTAAGTACTTGAAGACTGACTCTTCTTACTGACTATGTTTTAAACCTTTCGTGTAACACTAGTTATAGATTCAGATACTACACTCCAGGTTTACTGTATCCCTTGGACCTTGTTATTGACGATGAAACACAGAAATTTCATCGGAATTAAATAAAAAAGGCACAATGCCGACTTAAGGACAAGAAGACTGACCCTTCTTGCTGACTATGTTTTGAACCATTCCTCTGACACTAGTTATAGATTCCGATGCTTCACTTCAGTTTTACTGTATCCCTCTGACCTTCTTATTGACGATGAAACACAGAAATTGCATCGGCATTAAATACAAAATGCACAATGCCGTCTTAAGTGCAAGAAGACTGACTCTTCTTACTGTCTATGCTTTGAACTATTCCTGTGACACTAGTTACTGATTCCGATGCTTCACTCCAGGTTTACTGTATCCCTTGGACCTTCTTATTGACGATGAAACACAGAAATAGCATCGGAATTATATACAAAAGCACAATGCCGACTTAAGGACAAGAAGACTGACTCTTCTTACTGACTATGTTTTGAACCATTCCTGTGACACTAGTTATAGATTCCGATGCTTCACTTTAGGTTTACAGTATCCCTCTGACCTTCTTTTTGACGATGAGACACCGAAATTGCACCGGAATTAAATACAAAAGGCACAATGCCGACTTAAGTAAAAGAAGACTGACTCTTCTTACTGTGTATGCTTTGTACCATTCCATTGACACTAGTTATAGATTCCGATGCTTCACTTCAGGTTTACTGTATCCCTCTGACCTTCTTAATGACGATGAAACACAGAAATTACACCGGAATTAATTACAAAAGGCACAATGCCTACCTAAGTGCAAAAAGACTGACTCTTGTTACTGACTATATTTTGAACCATTCCTGTGACACTAGTTATAGATTCCGATGCTTGACTTCAGGTTTACTGCATCCCTCTGACCTTCTTATTGACTATGAAACACAGAAATTGCATCGGAATTAAATAGAAAAGGCATAATGTCGACTTAAGTACAAGAAGACTGACTCTTCTTACTGACAATGTTTTGAACCATTCCTATGACTCTAGTTATAGATTCCGATGCTTCACTCTATGTTTACCGTATGCCTCTGACCTTCTTATTGACGATGAAACAAAGCAATTGCATCGGAATTAAATACAAAAGGCACAATGCCGACTTATGGAAAAGAAGACTGACTCTTCTTGCTGATTATGTTTTGAACCATTCCTGTGACACTAGTTATAGATTCCGATGCCTCACTTCAGGTTTACTGTATCCCTCTGACCTTCTTATTCACGATGAAACACAGAAATTGCATCGGAATTAAATACAAAAGGCACAATGCCGACTTAAGGACAAGAAGACTGACTCTTCTTACTGTCTATGTTTTGAACCATTCCATTGACACTAGTTATAGATTCCGATGCTTCTCTTCAGGTTTACTGTATCCCTTGGACCTTCTTATTGACGATGAAACACAGAAATTGCATCGGAATTAAATACAAAAGGCACAATGCCGACTTAAGTACATGAAGACTGACTCTTCTTTCTGTCTATGCTTTGAACCATTCCATTGACACTAGTTACAGATTCCGATGCTTCACTCCAGGTCTACTGTATCCCTTGGACCTTTTTATTGTCGATGAAACACTGAAATTGCATCGGTATTAAATAGATTAGGCAAATATGCCGACTTAAGTACAAGAAGGCTGACACTTCTTACTGTCTATGTTTGAACCATTCCTGTGACACTAGTTATAGATTCCGATGCTTCACTTCAGGTTTACTGTATCAATTGGACCTTCTTATTGACGATGAAACACAGAAATTGCAACGGAATTAAATACAAAAGGCACAATGCCGACTTAAGTACATGAAGACTGACTATTCTTACTGACTATTTTTTGAACCATTCCTATGACACTAGTTATAGATTTCGATGCTTCACTTCAGGTTTACTGTATCCGTTGGACCTTGTTATTGACGGTGAAACACTGGAATTGCATCGGAATTAAATACAAAAGGCACAATGCCGACTTAAGTACATGAAGACCGACTCTTCTTACTGACTATGTTTTGAACCATTCCTGTGACACTTGTTATAGATTCCGATGTTTCACTTCAGCTTTACTGTTTCCCTTGGACCTTCTTATCGACGATGAAACACACAAATTGCATCGGAATTAAATACAAAAGGCACAATGCCGACTTAAGTACTCTCTAGGTTTTCACCATTCCTGTGACACTAGTTATAGATTCCGATGATTCACTCCAGGTTTACTGTAACCCTCGGACCTTCTTATTGACGATGAAACACGGAAATTGCATCGGAATTAAATACAAAAGGCACAAGGCCGACTTAAGTACAAGAAGACTGTCTCTTCTTACTGACTATGTTTTGAACCATTCCTGTGACACTAGTTATAGATTCCGATGCTTCACTTCAGGTTTACTGTATCCCTTGGACCTTCTTATTGACGATTAAACACAGAAATTGCATTGGAATTAAATACAAAAGGCACAATGCCGACTTAAGTACATGAAGTCTGACTCTTCTTACTGACTATGTTTTGAACCATTCCTGTGACACTAGTTATATATTCCGATGCTACACTCCAGGTTTACTGTATCCTTTGGAAGTTCTTATTGGCGATGAAACACAGAAATAGCTTCGGAATTAAATACAAAAGGCACAATGCCGACATAAGTACAAGAAGACTGACCCTTCTTTCTGACTATGTTTTGAACCATTCCTGTGACACTAGTTATAGATTCCGATGCCTCACTTCAGGTTTACTATATCCCTCTGATCTTCTTATTGACGATGAATCACAGAAATTGCATCGGAATTAAATACAAAAGGCACAATGCCGACTTAAGGACATGAAGACTGACTCTTCTTACTGTGTGTGCTTTGAACCATTCCATTGACACTAGTTAGAGATTCCGATGCTTCACTTCTGGTTTACTGTATCCCTCTGACCTTCTTATTGACGATGAAACACAGAAATTACATCGGAATTAAATACAAAAGGGACAATGCCGACTTAAGTACAAAAAGACTGACTCTCGTTTCTGACTTTGTTTTGAACCATTCCTGTGACACTAGTTATAGATTCCGATGCTTGACTTCAGGTTTACTGTATCCCTCTGACACTGTTATTGACGATGAAACACAGAAATTGCATCGGAATTAAATAGAAAAGGCACAATGCCGACTTAAGTACAAGAAGACTGACTCTTCTTACTGTCTATGTTTTGAACCATTCCTGTGACACTAGTTATAGATTCCGATGCTTCACTTCAGGTTTACTGTATCCCTCTGACCTTCTTATTTACGATGAAACACAGAAATTACATCGGAATTAAATACAAAATGCACAATGCCGACTTAAGGACAAGAAGACTGACTCTTCTTACTGTCTATGTTTTGAACCATTCCATTGACACAAGTTATAGATTCCGATGCTTCAATTCAGGTTTACTGTATCCTTGGACCTTCCTAATGACGAAGAAACACAGAAATTGCATCGGAATTAAATACAAAAGGCACAATGCCGACTTAAGTACATGAGGACCGACTCTTCTTACTTTCTATGCTTTGGACCATTCCTGTGACACTAGTTATAGATTCCGATGCTACACTCCGGGTTTACTGTATCCCTTGGACCTTCTTATTGACGATGAAACACAGAAATTGCATCGGATTTAAATACAAAAGGCACAATGCCGACTTAAGGACAAGAAGACTGATTCTTCTTTCTGACTATGCTTTGAACCATTCCTCTGACACTAGTTATAGATTCCGATGCTTCACTTCAGTTTTACTGTATCCCTCTGACCTTCTTATTGACGATGAAACACAGAAATTGCATCGGCATTAAATACAAAATGCACAATGCCGTCTTAAGTACAAGAAGACTGACTCTTCTTACTGACTATGCTTTGAACCATTCCTGTGACACTAGTTATAGATTTCGATGGTTCACTTTAGGTTTACTGTATCCCTCTGACCTTCTTATTGACGATGAGACACAGAAATTGCACCGGAATTAAATACAAAAGGCACAATGCCGACTTAAGTACAAGAAGACTGACGCTCCTTACTGTGTATGTTTTGAACCATTCCATTGACACTAGTTATAGATTTCGATGCTTCACTCCAGGTTTACTGTATCCCTCTGACCTCCTTATTTCCGATGAAACACAGAAATTACATCGGAATTAAATACTAAAGGCACACTGCCTACGTAAGTACAAAAAGACTGACTCTTGTTACTGACTATGTTTTGAACCATTCCTGTGACACTAGTTATAGATTCCGATGCTTGACTCCAGGTTTACTGCATCCCTCAGACCTTCTTATTGACGATGAAACACAGAAATTGCATCGGAATTAAATAGAAAAGGCACAATGTCGACTTAAGTTCAAGAAGACTGACTCTTCTTACTGTCTACGTTTTGAACCATTCCTATGACACTAGTTATAGATTCCGATGCTTCACTTCATGTTTACCGTATCCCTCTGACCTTCTTATTCACGATGAAACACAGAAATTGCATCGGAATTAAATACAAAATTCACAATGCCGACTTATGGACAAGAGGACTGACTCTTCTTACTGACTATGTTTTGAACCATCCCTGTGACACTAGTTATAGATTCCGATGCTTCACTTCAGGTTTACTGTATCCCTCTGACCTTCTTATTCACGATGAAACACAGAAATTGCATCGGAATTAAATACAAAAGGCACAATGCCGACATAAGTACATGTAGACTGACTCTTCTTACTGTCTATGTTTTGAACCATTCCATTGACACTAGTTATAGATTCCGATGCTTCACTCCAGGTTTACTGTATCCCTTGGACCTTCTTACTGTCGATGAAACACTGAAATTACATCGGTATTAAATATATTAGGCAAATATGCCGACTTATGTTCAAGAAGACTGACTCTTCTTACTGACTATGTTTTGAACCATTCCTGTGACTCTAGTTATAGATTTCGATGCGTCACTTCAGGTTTACTGTATCCCCTGGACCTTCTTATTGACGATGAAACACTGAATTGCATCGGAATTAAATACAAAAGGCACAATGCCGACATAAGTACATGAAGACTGACTCTTCTTACTGACTATGTTTTGAACCATTCCTGTGACACTAGTCATATATTCCGAGGCCACACTCCAGGTTTACTGTATCCTTTGGACCTTCGTATTGGCGATGAAACACAGAAATTGCATCGGAATTAAATACAAAAGGCACAATGCCCGACTTAAGTACAAGAGCACTGTATCTTCTTACTGTCGATCTTTGAACCATTGCTGTGACACTAGTTATTGATTCCGATGCTTCACTCCAGGTTTACTTTATCCCTTGGACCTTCTTACTTACTTATTGACGATGAAACACAGAAATAGCATCGGAATTAAATACAAAAGGCACAATGCCGACTTAAGTACAAGTAGACTGACTCTTCTTACTGTGTATGTTTTGAACCATTCCTATGACACTAGTTATAGATTCCGATGCTTCACTTCAGGTTTACTGTATCCCCTTAACCTTCTTATTGACGATGAAACACTGAAATTGCATCGGAATTAAATACAAAAGGCACAATTACGAATTAAGGACAAGAAGACGGACTCTTCTTACTGTCTATGTTTGAACCATTCCATTGACACTAGTTATAGATTCCGATGCTTCACTTCAGGTTTACTGTATCCCTTGGACCTTCTTATTGACGATGAAACCCACAAATTGCATCGGAATTAAAAACAAAAGGCACAATGCCGGCTTAGGTTCATGATGACTCACTCTTCTTACTTTCTATGTTTTGAACCATTCCTGTGACACTAGTTATAAATTCCGATGCTACACTCCAGGTTTACTGTATCCCTTGGACCTTCTTATTGACGATGAAACACAGAAATTGCATCGGATTTAAACACAAAAGGTACAAAGCCGACTTAAGGACAAGAAGACTGACTCTTCTTACTGACTGTGCTTTGAACCATTCCTGTGACTCTAGTTATAGATTCCGATGATTCACTTCAGGTTTACTGTATCATTTATACCTTCTTATTGACGATGAATTACAGAAATTACATCGGAAATCAATACAAAAGGCACAATGCCGACTTAAGCACAAAAAGACTGAATCTTGTTACTGACTATGTTTTGAACCATTCCTGTGACCTTAGTTATAGATTCCGATGCTTTACTTCAGGTTTACTGTATCCCTTGGACCTTCTTATTGACAATGAAACACAGAGATTGCATCGGAATGAAATAGAAAAGGCACAATGCCGACTTAAGGACAAGAAGACTGTATCTTCTTACTGTCTATGCTTTGAACCATTCCTGTGACACTAGTTATAGATTCCTATGCTTCACTCCAGTTTTACTGTACCCCTTGGACCTTCTTATTGACGATGAAACACAGAAATTGCATCGGAATGAAATACAAAAGGCACAATGCCGACTTAAGTACATGAAGACTGACTCTTCTTACTGACTATGTTTTAAACCACTCCTGCGACGCTAGTTATAGATTCCGATGCTTCACTTCAGGTTTACTGTATCCCTTGGACCTTCTTATTGACGATGAAACACTGAAATTTGCATCGGAATTAAATACAAAAGGCACAACGCCGACTTAAGTACATAAAGACCGACTCTTCTTACTGACTATATTTTGAACGATTCCTGTGACACTTGTGATAGATTCCGATGCTTCACTTCAGGTTTACTGTTTCACTTGGACTGTCTTATTGACGATGAAACACAGAAATTGCATCGGATTTAAATACAAAAAGCACAATGCCGACATAAGTACTGTCTATGTTTTGAACCATTCCTGTGACACTAGTTATAGATTCCGATGCTTCACTCCAGTTTTACTGTACCCCTTGTACCTTCTTATTGACGATGAAACACAGAATTTGCATGGGAATTAAATACAAAAGGCACAGGGCCGACTTAAGAACAAGAAGACTGACTCCTCTTACTGACTATGATTTGAACCATTCCTGTGACACTAGTTATAGATTCCGATGCTTCACTTCAGGTTTATTGTATCCCTCTGACGTTCTTATTGACGATGAAACACCGAAATTGCACCGGAATTAAATACAAAAGGCACAAAGCCGACATAATTACAAGAAGACTGACTCTTCTTACTGTTTATGCTTTGAACCATTCCATTAACACTATTTATAGATTCCGATACTTCACTCCAGGTTTACTGTATCCCTTGGACCTTCTTATTGACGATGAAACACTGAAATTGCATCGGAATTAAATAGGAAAGGCACAATGAAGACTTAAGAACAAGAAGACTCACTCTTCTTGCTGACTATGTTTTGGACCATTCCTGTGACACTACTTATAGATTCCGATGCTTCACTTCAGGTTTAATGTATCCCTTGGACCTTCTTATTGACGTTGAAACACAGAAATTGCATCGGAATTAAATACAAAAGGCACAATGCTGACTTAAGTACTTGAAGACTGACTCTTCTTACTGACTATGTTTTGAACCATTCGTGTAACACTAGTTATAGATTCAGATACTACACTCCAGGTTTACTGTATCCCTTGGACCTTGTTATTGACGATGAAACACAGAAATTTCATGGGAATTAAATAAAAAAGGCACAATGCCGACTTAAGGACAAGAAGACTGACCCTTCTTTCTGACTATGTTTTGAACCATCCCTCTGACACTAGTTATAGATTCCGATGCTTCACTTCAGTTTTACTGTATCCCTGTGACCTTCTTATTGACGATGAAACACAGAAATTGCATCGGCATTAAATACAAAATGCACAATGCCGTCTTAAGTACAAGAAGACTGACTCTTCTTACTGTCTATGCTTTGAACTATTCCTGTGACACTAGTTACTGATTCCGATGCTTCACTCCAGGTTTACTGTATCCCTTGGACCCTCTTATTGACGATGAAACACAGAAATAGCATCGGAAGGCACAATGCCGACTTAAGGACAAGAAGACTGACTCTTCTTACTGACTATGTTTTGAACCATTCCTGTGACACTAGTTATAGATTCCGATGATTCACTTTAGGTTTACTGTATCCCTCTGACCTTCTTATTGACGATGAGACACAGAAATTGCACCGGAATTAAATACAAAAGGCACAATGCCGACTTAAGTACAAGAAGACTGCCTCTTCTTACTGTGTATGCTTTGTACCATTCCATTGACACTAGTTATAGATTCCGATGCTTCACTTCAGGTTTACTGTATCCCTCTGACCTTCTTAATGACGATGAAACACAGAAATTACATCGGAATTAAATACAAAAGGCACAATGCCTACTTAAGTACAAAAAGACTGACTCTTGTTACTGACTATATTTTGAACCATTCCTGTGACACTAGTTATAGATTCCGATGCTTGACTTCAGGTTTACTGCATCCCTCTGACATTCTTATTGACGAAGAAACACAGAAATTGCATCGGAATTAAATAGAAAAGGCACAATATCGACTTAAGTACAAGGAGACTGACTCTTCTTACTGTCTATGTTTTGAACCATTCCGATGACTCTAGTTATAGATTCCAATGCTTCACTTCATGTTTACCGTATGCCTCTGACCTTTCATATTGACGATGAAACAAAGAAATTGCATCGGAATTAAATACAAAAGGCACAATACCGACTTATGGACAAGAAGACTGACTCTTCTTACTGACTATGTTTTGAACCATTCCTGTGACACTAGTTATAGATTCCGATGCTTCACTTCAGGTTTACTGTATCCCTCTGACCTTCTTATTCACGATGAAACACAGAAATTGCATCGGAATAAAATACAAAAGGCACAATGCGGACTTAAGGACAAGAAGACTGACTCTTCTTACTGTCTATGTTTTGAACCATTCCATTGACACTAGTTATAGATTCCGATGCTTCACTTCAGGTTAACTGTATCCCTTGGAACTTCTTATTGACGATGAAACACAGAAATTGCATCGGAATTAAATTCAAAAGGCACAATGCCGACTTAAGTACATGAAGACTGACTCTTCTTACTGTCTATGCTTTGAACCATTCCATTGACACTAGTTATAGATTCCGATGCTTCACTCCAGGTTAACTGTATCCCTTGGACCTTCTTATTGACGATGAAACACAGAAATAGCATCGGAATTAAATACAAAAGGCACAATGCCGACTTAAGTACATGAAGACTGACTCTTCTTACTGACTATGTTTTGAACCATTCCTGTGACAGTAGTTATAGATTCCGATGCTTCACTCCAGGTTTACTGTATCCCTCTGACCTTCTTATTGACGATGAGACACAGAAATTGCACCGGAATTAAATACAAAAGGCACAATGCCGACTTAAGTACAAGAAGACTGCCTCTTCTTACTGTGTATGCTTTGTACCATTCCATTGACACTAGTTATAGATTCCGATGCTTCACTTCAGGTTTACTGTATCCCTCTGACCTTCTTAATGACGATGAAACACAGAAATTACATCGGAATTAAATACAAAAGGCACAATGCCTACTTAAGTACAAAAAGACTGATTCTTGTTACTGACTATATTTCGAACCATTCCTGTGACACTAGTCATATATTCCGAGGCTACACTCCAGGTTTACAGTATCCTTTGGACCTTCGTATTGGCGATGAAACACAGAAATTGCATCGAATTAAATACAAAAGGCACAATGCCGGAATTAAGGACAAGAAGACTGACTCTTCTTACTGTCTATGTTTGAACCATTCCATTGACACTAGTTATAGATTCCGATGCTTCACTTCAGGTTTACTGTATCCCTTGGACCCTTCTTATTGGCGATGAAACCCACAAATTGCATCGGAATTAAAAACAAAAGGCACAGTGCCAGCTTAGGTTCATGAAGACTGGCTCTTCTTACTTTCTATGTTTTGAACCATTCCTGTGACACTAGTTATAAATTCCGATGCTACACTCCAGGTTTACTGTATCCCTTGGGACCTTCTTATTGACGATGAAAACACAGAAATTGCATCGGATTTAAACACAAAGGTACAAAGCCGACTTAAGGACAAGAAGACTGACTCTTCTTACTGACTGTGCTTAGAAACCATTCCTGTGACACTAGTTATAGATTCCGATGATTCACTTCAGGTTAACTGTATCCCTTGGGACCTTCTTATTGACGATGAAAACACAGAAATTGCATCGGAATTAAATACAAAAGGCACAATGCCGACTTAAGTACATGAAGACTGACTCTTCTTACTGACTATGTTTTGAACCATTCCTGTGACAGTAGTTATAGATTCCGATGCTTCACTCCAGGTTTACTGTATCCCTCTGACCTTCTTATTGACGATGAGACACAGAAATTGCCCGGAATTAAATACAAAAGGCACAATGCCGACCTAAGTACAAGAAGACTGCCTCTCTCTTACTGTGTATGCTTTGTACCATTCCATTGACACTAGTTATAGATTCCGATGCTTCACTTCAGGTTTACTGTATCCCTTGGACCTTCTTATTGGCGATGAAACCCACAAATTGCATCGGAATTAAAAACAAAAGGCACAGTGCCAGCTTAGGTTCATGAAGACTGGCTCTTCTTACTTTCTATGTTTAGGAACAATTCCTGTGACACTAGTTATAAATTCCGATGCTACACTCCAGGTTTACTGTATCCCTTGGACCTTCTTATTGACGATGAAACACAGAAATTGCATCGGATTTAAAACACACAAAGGTACAAAGCCGACTTAAGGACAAGAAGACTGACTCTTCTTACTGACTGTGCTTTGAACCATTCCTGTGACACTAGTTATAGATTCCGATGATTCACTTCAGGTTTACTGTATCATTTGGACCTTCTTATTGGCGATGAATTACAGAAATTACATCGGAATTCAATAGAAAAGGCACAATGCCGACTTAAGCACAAAAAGACTGACTCTTGCTACTGACTATGTTTTGAACCATTCCTGTGACATTAGTTATAGATTCCGATGCTTTACTTCAGGTTTACTGTATCCCTTGGACCTTCTTATTGACGATGAAACATAGAAATTGCATCGGAATGAAATAGAAAAGGCACAATGCCGACTTAGGTACAAGAAGATTGTATCTTCTTACTGTCTATGCTTTGAACCTTTCCTGTGACACTAGTTATAGATTCCTATGCTTCACTCCAGTTTTACTGTACCCCCTTGGACCTACTTTATTGACGATGAAACACAGAAATTGCATCGGAATGAAAATACAAAAGGCACAATGCCGACTTAAGTACATGAAGACTGACTCTTGTTACTGACTATGTTTTAAACCACTCCTGAGGACGCTAGTTATAGATTCCGATGCTTCACTTCAGGTTTACTGTATCCCTTGGACCATCTTATTGACGATGAAACACTGAAATTGCATCGAATTAAATTTAAAAGGCACAACGCCGACTTAAGTACATAAAGACCGACTCTTCTTACTGACTATGCTTTGAACGATTCCTGTGACACTTGTTATAGATTCCGATGCTTCACTTCAGGTTTACTGTTTCACTTGGACCGTTTTATTGACGATGAAACACAGAAATTGCATCGGATTTAAATACAAAAAAGCACAATGCCGACATAAGAACTGTCTATGTTTTTGAACCATTCCTGTGACCACTAGTTTATAGTTTCCGATGCTTCACTCCAGATTTACTGTACCCCTTGTACCTTCTTATTGACGATGAAACACAGATTTTGCATGGGAATTAATTACAAAAGGCACAAGGCCGACTGAAGAACGAGAAGACTGACTCCTCTTACTGACTATCGATTTGAACCATTCCTGTGACACTAGTTATAGATTCCGATGCTTCACTTCAGGTTTATTGTATCCCTCTGACTTTCTTATTGACGATGAAACACCGCAATTGCACCGGAGTTAAATACAAAAGGCACAAAGCCGACATAATTATAAGAAGACTGACTCTTCTTACTGTTTATGCTTTGAACCATTCCATTAACACTATTTATAGATTCCGATACTTCACTCCAGGTTTACTGTATCCCTAGGACCTTCTTATTGACGATGAAACACTGAAATTGCATCGGAATTAAAATAGGAAAGGCACAATGAAGACTTAAGATCAAGAAGACTCACTCTGCTTGCTGACTATGTTTTGGACCATTCCTGTGACACTAGTTATAGATTCCGATGCTTCACTTCAGGTTAACTGTATCCCATGGACCTTCTTATTGACGTTGAAAGACAGAAATTGCATCGGAATTAAATTCAAAAGGCACAATGCCGACTTAAGTACTTGAAGACTGACTCTCTTACTGACTATGTTTTGAAACCTTTCGTGTAACACTAGTTATAGATTCAGATACTACACTCCAGGTTTACTGTATCCCTTGGACCTTGTTATTGACGATGAAAACACAGAAATTTCATCGGAATTAAATAAAAAAGGCACAATGCCGACTTAAGGACAAGAAGACTGACCCTTCTTGCTGACTATGTTTTGAACCATTCCTCTGACACTAGTTATAGATTCCGATGCTTCACTTCAGTTTTACTGTATCCCTCTGACCTTCTTATTGACGATGAAAACACAGAAATTGCATCGGCAATTAAATACAAAATGCACAATGCCGTCTAAGTGCAAGAAGACTGACTCTTCTTACCTGTCTATCGCTTTGAACTATTCCTGTGACACTAGTTACTGATTCCGATGCTTCACTCCAGGTTTACTGTATCCCTTGGACCTTCTTATTGACGGATGAAACACAGAAATAGCATCGGAATTATATACAAAAGCACAATGCCGACTTAAGGACAAGAAGACTGACTCTTCTTACTGACTATGTTTTGAACCATTCCTGTGACACTAGTTATAGATTCCGATGCTTCACTTTAGGTTTACAGTATCCCTCTGACCTTCTTTTTGACGATGAGACACCGAAATTGCCACCGGAATTAAATACAAAAGGCACAATGCCGACTTAAGTAAAAGAAGACTGACTCTTCTTACTGTGTATGCTTTGTACCATTCCATTGACACTAGTTATAGATTCCGATGCTTCACTTCAGGTTTACTGTATCCCTCTGACCTCCTTAATGACGATGAAACACAGAAATTACATCGGAATTAATTACAAAAGGCACAATGCCTACCTAAGTGCAAAAAGACTGACTCTTGTTACTGACTATGTTTTGAAACCATTCCTGTGACACTAGTTATAGATTCCGATGCTTGACTTCAGGTTTACTGCATCCCTCTGACCTTCTTATTGACTATGAAACACAGAAATTGCATCGGAATTAAATAGAAAAGGCATAATGTCGACTTAAGTACAAGAAGGACAGACTCTTCTTACTGACAATGTTTTGAACCATTCCTATGACTCTAGTTATAGATTCCGATGCTTCACTCTATGTTTACCGTATGCCTCTGACCTTCTTATTGACGATGAAACAAAGCAATTGCATCGGAATTAAATACAAAAGGCACAATGCCGACTTATGGAAAAGAAGACTGACTCTTCTTGCTGATTATGTTTTGAACCATTCCTGTGACACTAGTTATAGATTCCGATGCCTCACTTCAGGTTTACTGTATCCCTCTGACCCTTCTTATTCACGATGAAACACAGAAATTGCATCGGAATTAAATACAAAAGGCACAATGCCGACTTAAGGACAAGAAGACTGACTCTTCTTACTGTCTATGTTTTGAACCATTCCATTGACACTAGTTATAGATTCCGATGCTTCTCTTCAGGTTTACTGTATCCCTTGGACCTTCTTATTGACGATGAAACACAGAAATTGCATCGGAATTAAATACAAAAGGCACAATGCCGACTTAAGTACATGAAGACTGACTCTTCTTTCTGTCTATGCTTTGAACCATTCCATTGACACTAGTTACAGATTCCGATGCTTCACTCCAGGTCTACTGTATCCCTTGGACCTTTTTATTGTCGATGAAACACTGAAATTGCATCGGTATTAAATAGATTAGGCAAATATGCCGACTTAAGTACAAGAAGGCTGACACTTCTTACTGACTATGTTTGAACCATTCCTGTGACACTAGTATAGATTCCGATGCTTCACTTCAGGTTTACTGTATCAATTGCAGACCCCCTTCCTATTGACGATGAAACACAGAAATTGCAACGGAATTAAATACAAAAGGCACAATGCCGACTTAAGTACATGAAGACTGACTATTCTTACTGACTATTTTTTGAACCTATTCCTATGACACTAGTTATAGATTTCGATGCTTCACTTCATGTTTACTGTATCCGTTGGACCTTCTTATTGACGGTGAAACACCTGGAATTTGCATCGGAATTAAATACAAAAGGCACAATGCCGACTTAAGTACATGAAGACCGACTCTTCTTACTGACTATGTTTTGAACCATTCCTGTGACACTTGTTATAGATT